>NC_036838.1:42853442-42856059 GCF_002910315.2 Salvelinus sp. IW2-2015
TGACTAAAGATTAATGCCTTCACAGCAAAATATCTTTTAATTGAGAATGGTGATTGGAGTATTCATCAGGTTAGAGGAAAGAGCTTTGGAGTCATAAGTGTCGATTCCAGGCATGGACAACTCAAATATTTTTCCGTCTCAAGCTTAAGATGAGAATCTATAAAGACTCTCAACTAGTGCATGAAGAGCAAAATGGCTGTGATATTCAAGATTGGATCAACCCTCTAGTGCATCAGATATATACTTGCACTCATCGTCTGTGTCCTGCTAGTCATCACTGGTAGCTGGTTTTAAGAAGATGTAATGACAACCACTGTGGATGTGAGCAGCAGCAGGCGCATACAAACAACAGATTCAGCTCGTCAATTGCTTAAGTTCAGAGTTGAGTGTGACTGTTCTGTTCTCGATTGAATAGATCTGCTAAGTGCAGCGAGAATTTGTTAAAATTCGGAAAGGTCTTGGATGTATCAAATACAGTTGTTATTCATAGCCTTTTGTAAAAAAAAAAACAGAAGAGAAGCGCATGGGTTTAGACGACGATGATATCATTGATCTGCCCATCCTTTTCCATGTGATGGAGGAGAACAGGGCAGTGGCCTATTACCCAGACATGGTGAGCATACGCAAGTTCTACACTAGAACACCTCCAAACCAAAAGTACTTCTTATTTTATTTGTTATACATTTTACATTACATAATGGCAAACCTCAAAAATGCTGCCAAATCATTTTAGACATTTTGTGATGATTTTCTACATGTGATTAGGAAGTATGCTCAAATCCTCTACTACCCAAGTAGCGCAAGAAACAAATCCTAATTGAGGCATATGTCTCTACCTCCAGGTGAACATGATTGTGTTGGGGAAGAACCTGGGCATCCCTAAACCGTTTGGGCCCAAGGTGAATGGCTGCTGTGCCCTGGAGGCAGAGATGACCTCCCTCATGGAGGGCCTGGGACTCAGCTGCACATACATTGATGACTTTGCCTCCTACCACAAACTGCTGGGAGAGGTTCACTGTGGCTCCAACGTCCGCAGGGAACCCTTCTCCTTCAAGTGGTGGAACCTGGAGATGTGAGGGATTTGGGGCAAGGAATGGTTGTAGTTAGAAAGAGGGAATAAGGCTTGATGTTAACAGCAGCAACAATCGCCAGCAGCAGTCATCTTCAAACAACAACAGTAGTCCTTGTACTGTATTACCCCTTTGTCTTTATTAAACATGTATTTGCCTTCTTTTTTTTTTTTTTACAAAAGGATGAAAAACTGTATTTATAATCAAGACTTTCGAATTTTAACAAGGGCTTAAGCAGATTATCAACGAGAACAGAAATACAATCATCTGAATTAAGCACATTGCAGGTTGAATCTGTTGTTTGGATTGGCTGCGTGCTCAATCCAAGTGTTGTATTTACATGTACTAAAACCAGTACAGATGAACAGGACCACAGAGAAATGTGCAAGTATAATCTGGAGCTACCAGAGGGTGTGATCCAACTATTCAAGCATTTCTGAAGACTAGTGAGAGTTTTTATAGATTTATCTTAAGCTTTGAGATGAAAATATATTTTGAGTTTCCATGCCTGGAATGCACACTATGACTCCAAAGGCTCTCTTAACCTGATGAAACTTCCAATCACATTTCAATTAATAGTATTTTGTTGAATCATAATCTTTAGAATGGTGTTTGATAATAATACATTATTAAATAAATGGCAGACTAACTGTATTTTGATGTAGTGTTCCTTACTTACGCAGATATCCTTCAGCTTCAACAAAGATTTCAAAAGAATTGTAAAAGAAGGTTTATGCACTAATGCCACAACTGACAAAGTGCAACTAAATTCAATGTTGGCTCTTGTTCATTTCATTGAAATTAAACGTCATGATAACAATGCCTTCATATCAGTTMTTTTCATTATATAAATCTGAGATGAGGGAAAATGTCTCTAATCAGGCAATGTAAAACATTACACAAGATACCCAGGTTCCATTCATTGAGAGCAGATATCTACAAATGAATACATATATATGTTTAGTTTTACATTCAAACCAGTTGGTGATAGATTCCATTTGGCGATATCCCCCATGGGATAGATTCCTTATATGAAAGGGGATACCCTCCTACAAAGCAGCTTACTTAACACAATCATTAAAAAGGCAACTTCAAGACTTGTCACAGTGTAATTCTTTTTAAAAACCAAGTCGGATTTTCAAAAGATCAGCAATTACTTGAAAATGTAGTGCCGGTTTCCACATCTAGCTACATCTACTGAGTTGAACAACTACAGGTACCTGCTAATGGACATCCATGTAGTGATCAATGGAGAGGCTAACAGTTTGGACGCAGACACAGAAAGAAAATGACAAGGTTAACAAGACCACAATTACTGAACAACAATGAAGAGGAAAGTTTAGGGCATTTGTACATTTATAAGCAGATTTATGAATGTAATAAGACTTAAGATTTCCTGGGGTAACAGTGTAAAAATAATACATAAAAAACTGAATACTGCATAGTTTCCTAAGAACGCGAAGTAAGTGACCATCTCTGTCGGCGCAACGTCAACTTACCAACATTATGACCAGGAATACGACTTTCCCAAAGCGGATCTTCTGTTT
>NC_036838.1:42861629-42876086 GCF_002910315.2 Salvelinus sp. IW2-2015
GGACCACCACCCAGGACAATGGATCGGATCCCAGTAGGCGACCTAAAACAATGGTGCCGCGGAAGGGCCAGACGAAGCGGTCTTCTGGTCAGGCTCCGTAGACGGGCACATCGCTCACCGCTCCCGAGTATACTACTCGCCAATGTCCAGTCTCTTGACAACAAGGTAGACGAAATTCAAGCAAGGGTTGCCTTTCAGAGAGACATCAGAGATTGTAACATTCTCTGTTTCACKGAAACATGTATCACTCGGGATATGTTATCAGAGTCGGTCCAGCCACCCGGTTTCTTTGCGCCGACAGAAACAAACATCTCTCTGGTAAGAAGAAGGGTGGGGGTGTATGCCTTATGATTAACAAGTTGTGGTGTGATCATAACAACATACAGGAACTCAAGTCCTTTTGTTCAACTGACCTAGAATTCCTTACAATCAAATGCCGACCGCATTATCTACCCAAGAAAATTCTATTAGATTATAATCACAGCCGTGTATATCCCCCCCTCAACGGCCCTGAAAGAACTTCATTAGACTCTATGTAAACTGGAAACCACATATCCTGAGGCTGCATTTATTGCAGCTGGGGATTTTAACAAAGCTAATCTGAAAACAATGCTCCCTAAATTTGATCAGCATATCGAATGCGCGACCCGGGCTGGCAGCATTCTGGATCATTGCTACTCTAACTTCCGTGACGCATACAAAGCCCTCCTTTTGGCAAATCTGACCACGTCATTTTGTTGCTCCCAGCCTATAGACAGAAACTAAAACAGGAAACGCCYGTGCTCAGGTCTGTTCAACGCTGGTCCGACCAATCTGATTCCACGCTTCAAGATTGCTTCGATCACGTTGTGGTGGCATATTTCTGCTTTACCAAATGAGGAGAGTTACAAACTACACACCAGTCAGAGTTACACTTAAACTACATCTTTATTAATAATAATAAGCTTTAGCATTTGACTTTCAACAATTCACTATTTCTAATGAACCGTTGAGAAGTGACTACAGAAAAATACAAAGATCTTTTATAGCCAAGATACACCCCTCTCAACTTACATGACGAATCACAGATCTTAGGAACTGTTCACAAATAAATACTTTTTCTTGAGAAAGTAGTATCCCTTAGCNCAAGATACACCCCTCTCAACTTACATGACGAATCACAGATCTTAGGAACTGTTCACAAATAAATACTTTTTCTTGAGAAAGTAGTATCCCTTAGCCAGATAACATTCGCTATAAATTATCGTTCAGTTTGGTCCCTCAGACGAGGTTCTAATCTCATTCCTGGTACTTCATAGTACAAAAACACCAACTCATCCAATGGCATATATCAATTATCAACTCTAGATACTCCCATCTCAAGTAAACCCCCTCTTGACCCCACTCCTGGACAATCTCACTGAGGGGAGTGAGCCTCTAGGTCATACACTATCCCAGGATAAGTGTAAGATCAGAGAGGACATACAATGTTTCCAGTCACTGCCATACACCACCCCCCAATGGGAAAAGGAGGGAGTGACTGGCGTACAGACATTCTGCATAGCACCAGGGACATGTGAAAGACAAGCCTGACCTCTCCCCTCTCTGGGCCCCAGGTGACTGAACCACAGCTGAGGGAAAAGTGCAACTGCCAACACTATAGTCCAAAAGGATACATTCTAATGACAAGTATCTCACATAAGCATATTATGCAAATAAAACATCTTAATTATCTATGTTACCCAACTAATTCTGATTCATCCCCCACATTCCCCTCTCAAGGGACTCCGTCCCTTCTGGAGAATCAGAACAGTAACCCGGTACCTTACTAACAGTAGTTGCAGAGTATATGATTTATAAAAAATAAAAAAATACTTAATCAAAATTTTAAAAGAATAGGGAATCAAATCCCTTCAATGTCGAGTACCTTATTTCCATGTAAGTTTTCTCCCTTCAGAAACTTAGTTTACAACCTTTATACAACAAGACAGACTTGCACATATTTAATGCATAATGCAGTGCATGCAACAAAGGAGTTTAATAAAATAATCTTTAGTTATCTATCACACTCCAATGGATCAGCATAGTATGTTGGAAATGACTATTTCCATTCCAGAAACTAAAATTAGCATATCTTGTTGAACAAATCCAGGTAATGACTCATAGTTAAAATAAAATGTATCCCCTTGGTACCTAATGAACATGACCCAAGACAAGCATCATGATTCCACTATTTATAAGGCAATGCCTATAGATCAAATAGATTAGGATCAATTTCACTCTCCAAATCAGAGTTCACCCTCTCCATTCTCCATGGCATGCTTATAATAGCTTCAACATCTTTAGTTCATAACAACAATCCAAACNCAATTTCACTCTCCAAATCAGAGTTCACCCTCTCCATTCTCCATGGCATGCTTATAATAGCTTCAACATCTTTAGTTCATAACAACAATCCAAACAATCCTTCAGTTTTTAAAAATCATTCCATTTCCAAATAAAATCATAATTAGAACCCAGTTAATTATCCAAACAAAATTTAGAATGACATTGCTCAGTGATTCAAATTGGTCTTATCACTCAAAGTAAAAAAACTCAATTTAACACATCAACATTGGCAGAATGTACATTTATACATCCAGTATAATTATCCTATAATTCTACTATTAACTTTTTATCACGATTATAATACAGATCAGTATCTCAATGCATTCTTAATCTAAATTACTTTAATTTTACGTGGTGTCGACCTCTACAATCAACCTGATACCCCAAAAGTCTAAACAATTTTTTKGGGGGGCACAGTTGACCAACCCCCTCCTTCAGGCACTGATTCTTCTGGCGTCCTTTTTGTTCTTCTTCAGATAGCTTTACAGTTCAAAGTGGATGTCCCATGATAATGTCCCAATTTCAATGTCTCACATTTACCACCCATTATGTCTTGTCCATTCGTCAACCAGTATACCAGCAACATAAGAGAAGTTTAGAACAGATTTCTCTCCATGCTCACTCCACGTGGACTCTTCTCACACTCCTGAGAAAAACATGAGAGAAAAGCAGTTGATAGCTTAGATCAGATACTGTACACCGATTTCTGGCTCGGCTCCCTTCTCTCGGTAGAAGTGGTTCGGACAGGGCCTTTTTCAATGCCTTGTCACTCTTCTTCAGCCAGTTGGAGGGGGTTTTGAGGTACACACACTGTTCGGTCCAATTATCTCTTCCATGCATTAAGATACCGTCTGATGTCACTTTTCATGATAACCTAGAAAGAACAGATCAGAACAACAGTTTAGTTCAGTTCATTAACTACATGATAATTTATTACTTTTACCCATTATTCTTAATACAAATGTCTAAACATATTTCAAAGAGAATAACAACACATTCTATTGAAACTATTCTTTCAAATTGGCTTTTACTCCCCATCACAATTTCAACTTCATCGCAGAGCCAAAGGATCAGGAAGTTAGACCTATAACCCATTGGGAATAGAACAGAACAAACAACACAACAATACACTTCTTCACATCACTCAAGGTGTGTAAACTTCAATCCAAAACCTCAAAGAACTGAATCCTCCCCCATTTTTAACACATAACTCTCCATGAGAGTAATGTATAAAACAACACTACTACTGGTACAAAAGATAAAACACAATTTCAAATAACCTAATCAAATTAAAATCACTACTCTGAAAAACTCCACAAAGAAAAATTATTTTACCCATATGGTCATAGGAAAATAGACTTAAAGCAGCCTACCCTTAGTTAAAGGCAATGCCCTCTCCTTCTTCTATCATTGGTCCAAATTACAAATATGGCTAAGAACTATAAACTCCATCATATTTATCAATTACACAAATTACCTTGAAATCAGTATTATAAATKACCTTAAATTCATTATCCAAATGGCTTTCCAATGAGGGTGATCAAGCCACAACGGAAAGTCATGATAGAGATCATAGGTCATACAAACCCTTCAAAGAAGGGTTTCTTACTATATTGGACACATTTAAAAAAAAAAAAATAGTCAAACATTTCATACATGTTGTATCCCAGGTTCCCAGAACATTCCTTTATCAAAAGAATTCACGTGTTTAATTAAAACTCAGAAAATAAAAATTCATAAAAATTCCATGTGCGTGCCCCTTTAAGATACCTTGGCACTAAAACAAATAGAAAACTCACCAAACCCAAAGGAAATTTCAAAACAAATCAAACATAGTATTTTAAAAACACCAACAAATAGTCATAACAAATGTGTTGTGTGTGTATTTGCAAACCTTAAGGTAAAAACCCACAAAAACTTCCAGGCCCTTTTCAATTTGGTAGTTTACGGCCTCAATCCCACTCACTCTCCCCAAGATTATAGTCCCAGGAAATAATTCAAAGAGAGACAATGACACCCCCATTTTCCCAGAAAAAAACACAAAACACTTCGTTAGCATTCATTATACTACACCAATTCAGAAACSCAAAAGTTAACTATAAACAAAACCTAATAATAATAATAATTCCACTGTACCTCAAATCATTCATCATTAGTTTTAATCTACACCAATGTATATGTATGCTTAATTGAACAYGCRCTACCCTTAGATACAATTATCCTGGTATCATTACTATCTAAATGTAATTATTTTTTCCTCTGTCGCAAATGTAGTACATTTCTCAGCGTAAGGAATCAGTGATATTTAATCCCAGGCATTTAATAAAAATATAGACGTGTTCTCCCATGTCTCCTTTAACATACATACTTTAGGTAACTTCCATCCGTCCCAGAAGAAATAATCCTACTCAAACACATCAGATAATACAATGTTTAATTAAGTAAAATCAACACCTAAAATAAACAATAAACAGTAAACAATAAACAAACCCATAACCCCTTTCCGCTAGCGGAACCCCTCGCCAACAGCCAATGAAATTGCAGGGCKCCAAATTCAATCAACAGAAATATCATAATTACATTTTCTCAAACATACAAGTATTAGACACCATTTTAACGATACAATTCTCGTTAATCGAACCACAGTGTCCGATTTCAAAAAAGCTTTTTGGCGAAAGCAGAACATATGTTAGGTCAGCAACTAGTCACAGAAAGCATACAGCGATTTTCCAACCAAAGAGATGAGTCACAAAAAACTKAAATATTGATCAAATGAATCACTAACCTTTGATATTCTTCATCAGATGACACTCCCGTTACAACATGTTACACAATACATGTATGTTTTGTTCGATCAAGTTCATATTTATATCCAAAAACCTCAGTTTACATTTGGCTTTGCCTCCAAAACATCCCCTGAATTTGCACAGAGCCACATCAAATCACAGAAATACTCATAATAAACATTGATAAAAGATACAAGTGTTATTCACAGATTTAAAGATATGTCTCCTTAACCTCTCTAGGGTATGTGGGACGGAGCGTCCCACCTCGTCAACAGCCAGTGAAACTGCAGGGCGCCAAATTCAAAACAACAGAAATCCATAATTTAAATTCCTCAAACATAACAAGTATTTTACACCATTTTAAAGCTACACTTGTTGTAAATCCAGCCAAAGTGTCCGATTTCAAAAGGTTTTACGACGAAAGCACACCAAACGATTATGTTAGGTACGAGCCAAGTCACAGAAAAAGACAGCCATTTTTCCAGCTAAAGAGAGCAGTAACAAAAAGCAGAAATAGAGATACAATTAATCACTAACCTTTGATAATCTTCATCAGATGACACTCATAGGACTTCATGTTACACAATACATGTATTTTTTGTTCGGTAAAGTTCATATTTATATCCAAAAATCTGAGTTTAGGCAAGACGCTACTGTATCACTTGGCAAAAAGCCTGAGAAAATGCAGAGCGCCAAATTAAAATTAATTACTATAAAAATTACTATAAAATCAAACTTTCATTAAATCACACATGAAAGATACCAAATTAAAGCTACACTGGTTGTGAATCCAGCCAACATGTCAGAATTCAAATAGGCTTTTCAGCGAAAGCATACGATGCTATTATCTGAGCATAGCACCATAGTAAACAAAAGAGAAGAAACATTTCAACCCTGCAGGCGCGACACAAACGCATAAATAAAAATATAATTCATGCCTTACCTTTGACGAGCTTCTGTTGTTGGCACTCCAATATGTTCCATAAACACCAAATGGTCCTTTTGTTCGATTAATTCCGTCGATATATATCCAAAATGTCAATTTATTTGGCGCGTTTGTCCAGAAAAACACCGGTTCCAACTTGCTCAAACGTGACGACAAAATATCTCAAAGGTTACCTGTAAACTTAGCCAAACGTTGGAGTGCCTCGACTTCAAGATGGCTGTATTTCTTCATTACACAAAGGAATAACCTCAACCTATTTCTCAGGACTGTTGACATCTAGTGGAAGCCGTAGGAACTGCAAGCAATTCACTTAGAAATCTGGTTTCCTAATGAAACCTCATTGAAAAGGCAGTGACCTAAAAAAAAAAAAATCTGAACGGTTTGTCCTCGGGGTTTCGCCTGCTAAATAAGTTCTGTTATACTCACAGACATGATTCAAACAGTTTTAGAAACTTCAGAGTGTTTTCTATCCAAATAGACTAATAATATGCATATCTTATCTCCTGGGGATGAGTAACTGGCAGCTGAATTTGGGTATGCTTTTCATCCAAACGTGAAAATGCTGCCCCCTACCCGAGAGAAGTTAATGCAACCGCTGTGTCAGATTTCAAAAAAACTTTACGAAAAAAGCAAACCATGCAACTCAACCCAAGAAGATATTTGCCATGTTGGAGTCAACATAAGTCAGAAATAGCATTATAAATATTCACTTACCTTTGATGATCTTCGTCAGAATGCACTCCCAGGAATCCCAGTTCCACAATAAATGTTTGATTTGTTCCATAAAGTTCATCATTTATGTCCAAATACCTCCTTTTGTTAGCGCGTTTGGTAAACAAATCCAAACTCACGACGCGCGTGCAGGTCCAGCGGAAAGTACGGACGAAAAGTCCAAAAAGTTATATTACAGGTCGTAGAAACATGTCAAACTAAGTATAGAATCAATCTTTAGGATGTTTTAAACATAAATCTTCAATAATGTTCCAACCGGAGAATTCCTTTGTCTTCAGAAAAGCAAATGGAACAGAGCTCGCTCTCACATGAACGAGCGTCACGAGCTCAAAGCATTCTGCCAGACCTCTGACTCATTCCTCTCTCATTCGGCCCCACTTCACAGTAGCAGCACCAGACAAGCACGGCTCCTATCACAACCACGGACACGTCCACCTCCACTATGAACGCCAAAGAGGGATCCGAATGGGCCAGCACGGGAGCCGAGGTAATCAGAGCCCTCAGGTGACCAAAAGCCCTGTCCGCCTCAGCCGACCACTGCAAACCTGACCAAAACCCCGGATTAACTTCTTACGGCTGAGATCGGCTGAGATTCCGTTAACGGGATCGACTTGACAACAGCCAGTGAAAGTGCAGGGCGCCAAATTCAAACAACAGAAATCTCATAATTAAAATTCCTCAAATATACAAGTATTTTACAGCATTTTAAAGATTAACGTGTTGTTAATCYCACCACAGTGTCCGATTTCAAAAAGGCTTTACGACGAAAGCAAACCATCTGATTATGTTAGGTCAGTACCTAGTTACAGAAAAACACAGCCATTTTTCCAGCCAAAGAGAGGAGTCACAAAAAAWTTGAAATAGAGATAAAATTAATCACTAWCCTTTGATGATCTTCATCAGATGACACTCATAGGACTTCATGTTACACAATACATGTATGTTTTGTTCGATAAAGTTCATATTTATGTCCAAAAATCTCAGTTTACATTGGCGCGTTATGTTCAGTAATGTTTTGCCTCCTCTGATTTTGCAGAGAGCCACATCAATTTACAGAAATACTCATAATAAACATTGATAAAAGATACAAGTGTTATACATGGAACTTTAGATAAACTTCTCCTTAATGCAACTGTGTCAGATTTCAAAAAAACTTTACGGAAAAAGCACACCATGCAATAATCTGAGTACAGCGCTCAGACACAAAAACAAGCCATACAGGTACCCGCCATGTTGTGGAGTCAACAGTCAGAATTAGCATTATAAATATTCACTTACCTTTGATGATCTTCATCAGAATGCACTCCCAGGAATCCCAGTTCCACAATAAATGTTTGTTTTGTTCGATAAAGTCCATAATTTATGTCCAAATACCTCCTTTTTGTTCGTGCGTTTAGTACACAAATCCAAACTCAGGAGGCGCGGGCAAGTCCAGGCGAAAGTTCAGACGAAAAGTAATATTACAGTTCGTATAAACATGTCAAACGAAGTATAGAATCAATCTTTAGGATGTTTTTATCATAAATCTTCAATAATGTTTCAACCGGARAATTCCTTTGTCTGTAGAAATGCAATGGAATGCAGCTAACTCTCACGGGAGCGCACGAGACTGAGCTCGTGGCACTCTGCCAGACCCCTGACTCAAACAGCTCTCATTCCTCCCTCCTTCACAGTAGAAGCCTCAAACAAGGTTCTAAAGACTGTTGACATCTAGTGGAAGCCTTAGGAAGTGCAATATGACCCCATAGACACTATATATTCGATAGGCAATGACTTGAAAAACTACAAACCTCAGATTTCCCACTTCCTGGTTGGATTCTTTCTCAGGTTTTTGCCTGCCATATGAGTTCTGTTATACTCACAGACATCATTCAAACAGTTTTAGAAACGTCAGAGTGTTTTCTATCCAAATCTACTAATTATATGCATATCTTAGCTTCTGGGCCTGAGTAGTAGGCAGTTTACTCTGGGCACCTTATTCATCCAAGCTACTCAATACTGCCCCCAGCCATAAGAAGTTAACCTCCGGTAGTAGTTGGCAAACCCTAAGAACCGCTGCACCTCCTTTACCGTGATGGGAGTCGGCCAACTACACACGGCTGAAATGCTGTCACTCTCCATCATCACCCCTGAGGTGGAAATGCGATACCCTAGGAAGGAGACGGACTGCTGGAAGAACAGGGATTTCTCAGCCTTGACGTACAGGTCATGCTCCAACAGGTTACCAAGCATCCTGCGCACCAGGGACACATGCTCGGCGCTTGTAGCGGAGTATTTCAGAATGTTATCAATATACACCACTACACCCTGCCCGTGCAGGTCCCTGAAAATCTCGTCTACAAAGGCCTGGAAGACTGATGGTGCATTCATCAACCCGTACGGCATGATGAGCTACTCATAGTGCCCTGAAGTGGTACTGAAAGCCGTCTTCCACTCGTCTCCCTCCCGGATACGCACCAGTTGGAAGCACTCCTGAGATCTAGTTTGGTGAAGAAGCGCGCCCCGTGCATTGACTCAATCGCTGTGGCTATGAGTGGTTGCGGGTAACTATACCTCACAGTGATCTGGTTAAGACCCCAATAGTCAATACACGGGCGCAGACCCCCCTCCTTCTTCTTCACAAAAATGAAACTCGAGGAGGCGGGTGAAGTGGATGACCGACTGTACCGCTGATGCAGGGATTCGGAGACATATGTTTCCATAGCCTCCGTCCCTGCCTGTGAGAGGGGATACACGTGACTCCTGGGAAGCGCAGCGTCTACCAGGAGATTTATCGCGCAATCGCCCCGTCGATGGGGTAGTAATTGAGTCGCCTTCTTTTTGGAGAAGGCGAGAGCCAAATTGACATATTCAGGGGGAATGCGCACGGTGGAGACCTGGTCTGGACTTTCCACCGTATTAGCACCAACGGAAACCCCTAAACACCTCCCCGAGCACTCTCGCGACCACCCGTGAGAGCCCTCTGTGGCCAAGAAACAGTGGGATCATGACAAGCTAACAAGGGTAGGCCTAGCACCACGGGAAACGCAGGAGGGTCAATAAKGAAGAGACTAATTCTCTCCTWGTGACCCCCCTGCGTCATCATGCCCAGAGGAGCGGTGGCCTCCCTGATCAACCCTGACCCTAATGGTCGACTATCTAAGGCGTGAACGGGGAAGGGCACAGCCATGGGAAAAATGGGGATCCTTAAACTATGGGCGAACAATCTATCTATAAAATTCCCAGCCACGCCTGAATCGACGAGCACCTTATGCTGGGAAGGCGGGGAAAACTCAGGAAAAGTGACATACACCAACATATGTGCGACAGAGCGCTCTGGGTAAGAATGGTGCCGGCTCACCTGGGGTGACGCCAGAGCGCCCTGCCTGCTGCCTCGATACCCAGAGGAACCAACCCGGCACCGACCGGCAGTGTGACCTCTGCGGCCACAGATGGTGCTCGAGCTGGAACCCCCTCCGGTCTCCCTGCGCACCGCCCCTCCCAGCTCCATGGGTATCGGAGAGGGGGTGGGGAGGATAGAACCAACAGACCCCGATCTGAACGTCCGCGGGTAGCCAGCAGGTTATCCAGCCAGATGGACAGGTCCACCAGCTGGTCGAACGTGAGGGTAGTGTCTCTGCAGGCCAACTCCCGACAGACGTCCTCGCGCAGACTGCAGCAATAATGGTCGATCAGGGCCCTGTCGTTCCATCCCGCGCCGGCAGCTAGGGTCCGAAACTCCAGGGCGAACTCCTGGGCGCTCCTCGTCCCCTGCCTCAGATGGAAGAGGCGTTCACCCGTCGCTCTACCCTCGGGTGGGTGGTCGAAGACTGCCCGGAAGCGGCGGGTGAACTCCTCAAACTGGTCCAACGCCGCATCTCCCTCTCTCCACACGGCGTTGGCCCACTCCAGGGCTCTCCCGGTGAGGCACGAGATGAGGGCGGACACCCTTTCACGGCCCGAAGTAGCCGGGTGGACGGTTGCCAGGTGTAAGTCCAGCTGCAAGAGCAACCCCTGGCAGTTCGCAGCCGTCCCATCGTATTCCTGGGGAAGGGAGAAACAAATCCCACTGGGACTWGGAGAAGGAGGGGCGCGTAGTGGAGACCCCGGCTGTGCTGGTGGAGGCGCTGGGACAACTCCCTGTCTCTCCCAGCGGTCCATTGACTGGACAACGCGGTCCATGTCGGTGCCAAGATGGTGGAGCATTGCTGCGTGCTCCCGAACGCGCTCCTCCACTCCAATACCCGGGGTACCTGCTACTGCTGACTCTGGATCGGTGATGGCTAGAAGACCGGTGATGTCGACCGCTGAACGTCGCCCAAACAAGAAGAGGGACCGACCTCGGAGGAAGTCGTGACAATCCAGAGAATGCCAGACTTTGATGACAATCAAATTTGCCATTAATGGACCGCCGCGATGTCTTGTATGCTGCTGCATAAATTATGTAATATGCAAAGGAGATATGTATACCGTAGCTAAGAAAGTAAAACTAAGTGCATGTTGTGTAGTAAGCTGTTAGTAGCCCATGTGCCTCACCCTAATAATTTGGTCTATTTTCACCAAAGCGTTATTGTACACACATCKTTCGTGGCCAGTGTGTGTTTGTTTTGTACAGCTTTGACAGTGCTACTGATAGTAGTGGTGGTGCTTGGCTTGCACGTGTAAATTCAGCATACACATTATTATATAATAGAATTGTGTTATTTGAGGTGTCAAATTAAAAGCTTATTTAACGCATCAAATAGTGTTATATGACGTGTATCTTTTTTGACACACAAAGAACCAAACAGCGTTTATTGTGCCCCACCCTAATAATTTGGTCTATTTTCACCTCTTAATTTCGTCTAGTGTTCTAACTTGGTTGTGCACATGTAGCCTATAACCTGTTTTAGAGAAACGTAATCATTGAAGAGCTTTCATTGTCTTTTTATATGCCCCCTTTATTTATCCTACATTTCTGACTTGTTGTACAGGGAGCAGAGGTGGGACCAAGTCATTGTTTTACAAGTCACAAGTAAGTCTCAAGTCTTAGCACTCAAGTCCCAAGTCAAGACCGTCAAGTATCAAGTCAAGTCTTTCTAAACTTTGAGTTTCGAGTCCTAAACAAGTCATAATGTGCTCTTCACCAAATGTAATACCATTTCATATTTTTAACAAGAGTAATGGTATATTACATTTACGCAAATCATGAATGCTTTTAAAAATATCTATATCTCACACACACACTCTCTCTCTGTGGTTACAGTAGGCTAACGTATGTCAATGGTTTTAGGAACAGCAGTAACATCAGGTAGGATTTAGGCTACCAACTGCCTAGCCAGTTGTAGCTCAAACTTGGGTGCAATGATCACGTTCCCGCACTGACTGACTGTGTGGAGGCTCATTGATTTAACGTTACGTTAGCTTACATGATGCACCAGTAAAGTAATAAAATATATAGCCGTCGGCTATATCAGCCACGACGTAACGTTCTTTGTGCAGCTTCAAATGTTGAACAAAGTTGGAAATTGTTGCGCCTCCGTCTGTAATTTTCTTCCTGCATGTTTTGCAAGTTGCAATCCGTTTTTTGTTGATACATCATCTTTCCAAGGGCTCCATCTRAATTTACCCGCCGACGTTCCTCTGCACTGCCACGCACAACTTTTTCTCAGCTGGCACAATTTCATTGGCTGCTGTACGATTCAAACTGTAATCCGTTAAGTGAAGAGTTGATGCACTGCACACTTTTTTAATAGCATAATTTTATATATTTGGGCTTGGGGAGGGTATCAAGTCAGGTCGAGTCATAAGGCTCAAGTCCAAGTCAAGTCACGAGTCATTGGTGTTAAAACTTCTTAGGGATAGGGGGCAGTATTTTCACGTCCGGATGAAAAGCATGCCCAAGATAAACTGCCTATTACTCGGGCCCACAGCTAGGATATGCATATAATTGGTGGCTTTGGATAGAAAACACTCWAAAGTTTCTAAAACTGTTAAAATACTGTCTGTGAGTATAACAGAACTGATTTGGCAGGCGAAACCCAGAGGACAAACCATCCAGGAAAAAAATTAATTGGGGTCATAGTATTTCCCAATGGATTTCTATGGGAAGCCCTATTTAATAGGAACCTGGTTGCAGTTCCTATGGCTTCCACTAGATGTCAACAATCTTTATAAATTGTTCGAGGTTTTTCTTTTGAGAAATGAAGAAGTATGGCTGTTCTTTGTAAGTGTCACTCTGAAGGTCTCTAGTATTTTGGAATTTCACTGGATGTTGTCAAATCGATCCCGCTAAAGGGATTGGCGCGCGAAGGGATCACTAACAGGGTTTAAAGTCAAAGTCAATTTGCAAGTCATCATATCACTCGAGTCCAAGTCATGTGACTCGAGTCCACACCTCTGACAGGGAGTACACTGTAAGAACGGCCCATGTTCTGAATTCTGTCGCTGTACATTTCAAAAGTGCTGAACAAATAGTTATATAGACTACGTCCGTCGTCGCTCACTCATTAAAACCTTTTCTCAATAGGGGGGCGCTGTTTTCACTTTGTAAAGAATCGTGCCCAAATTAAACTGCCTCGTACTCTATTCTAGCTCGTACAATATGCATATTATTATTACTATTGGATAGAAAACACTCTCAAGTTTCTAAAACCGTTTGAATTATATCTGTGAGTAAAACAGAACTCATTTTGCAGCAAACTTCCTGACAGGAAGTGAAAAATCTGAAATCGAGGCTCTGTTCCAGGGCCTTCCTATTAATTTGCCTGAAATCTATGGATATACATGCACTTCATACGCCTTCCACTAGATGTCAAGAGGCAGTGGGAGGTGGAATGGGGTGTCTAGCTTGATCTGAGGTCGAACAAGAGCTTTTGGAATGACGTGTCTGGAAATTTCATTGTCTTCGAAGGCGCGAGAAGGAACCCCATTCCTTCTCGCGATTGCCTCCTGAAAAGCTTTCGGTATACACGGTAGATATCTCCGGCTCTGATTTTATTTGATAGATGTGATAAAAACATCATAAAGTAGTTTTTTTCAACCGAGTTGCAACATAAATGTTTTGTGTAAGCATGATGTTATAAAGACTGTCCTCTGATGAAGTTGGTCAAGGGTTAGTGATTTATATTTTATAATTTATTGCTGGTTTTTGCGAATGCTATCTTTGCGGTGAATGAATCGGGTTGTGTGTTGGCTATTGTGGGTAAGCTAATATATGCTATATTGTGTTTTCGGTGTAAAGAACGCACTAAAAAAATCCGGAAATATTGGCTGGATTCACAAAGATGTTATCTTTCATTTGCTGTACGACCATGTATTTTTCAATAAATGTTTTATGATGAGTATTTTACGTATTTCACGTTGCTCTCTGTAATTATTCTTGCTGCTTCGTGCTATTTGTGATTGTAGCTGCAATGTAAAACTATGATTTATACCTCAAATATGCACATTTTCGACACAAAACATTGGATTTATTAATAACATGTTATAAGACTGTCATCTGATGAAGTTGTTTCTTGTTAGTGACTAATTATATCTCTATTTGGTTGGTTTTGTGATAGCTACCTATGCGGTAAAAAAGTGGTGAAATATGGCGGTTGAGTCTTTTTTGCTATTGTGGTTAGCTAATAGAAATACATATTGTGTTTTTCGCTGTAAATACATTTA
>NC_036838.1:42876436-42907036 GCF_002910315.2 Salvelinus sp. IW2-2015
AAAAATCGGAAATGATGGCTGGATTCACAAGATGTGTATCTTTCATTTGCTGTATTGGACTTGTGATTTCATGATATTTATATGCTAGTATTTACTTGTGGCGCTATGCTAGGCTATGCTAGGCTATGCTAGTCAGCTTTTTACTGATGAGGATGCTCCCGGATCCGGGATGGTGATGAAGTAGAAGTTAATGTCTTAATCAAAATGACGGATTGCCCCTTATACGCTTGTCGTCCCCTTATGCCATAGTTTGTGCATCTCAACTGTCAGTAGAAACCACATTTGTTTAAGCAAGTCAGCCATATCAGCTATGTTTTTTAAAAGACAGTAAATGAGGCTGAAGGAACTGTTTCGCTACCAGACAAGGCTCCGCTGATGTTGGGACTGCTGTTGGGACTCTGCTGTTGGGACAGCTTTGTGTTAGCCCGAACAGTTTGTGGCCACCGTTTGTCACCGTGATAGTGCAATTCATGTATTGTTTAGTATTGTGTTGTGTAGTGGCTTTGCTGGCATGCATCCCACTTWAAWTCTTTTTTGCCCCTCCAAGATTTACATGCTAAAATCGCCACTGCCTATATGTAAGCGGAATGAAATATGTCTTCCAATGTACACAGCTAGTACAGTGAACGAGCAGAGATGTTACAGAGGATCTGATTATTAAACTAGTAAAACCGATCTCACCGATGATGACTTATCCTGTGACCACTCTGTCTTGTCTCGGCTCTCCTCCTTTTTGAGCTCTAGCCCTTTGCACCCCTCAGGCTCCTGGGGCCGTGCAGGTGCTGTCAAGGAGGGGTAGACAATGGGCCATCGTAACAAACAAACTCAACTTTTGGTACCTTAAGACAGTATTGAAAACACTATTGTGTCACGCCCTGATCTGTTTCACCTGTTCCTGTTCCTGTGATTGTCTCCACCCCCTCCAGGTGTCGCTGATTTCCCCCAGTGTGTGTTTCCTGTCTCTCTATGCCAGTTCGCCTTGTATGTATTTTCCAAGTCAACCAGCCTTTTTCCTGTTCTCCTGCTTTTTGCTATTCTCCTTTTTCTAGTCCTCCCAGTTTTGACCCTTGCCTGTTTCTGGACTGCCTGACCATTCTGCCTGCCTTGACCACGAGCCTGTCTGCCACTCTGTACCTCCTGGACTCTGATCTGGTTTTGACCTTTTGCTGTCCACGACCATTCTCTTGCCTACTCCTTTTGGATGAATAAACCTTGTAAGACTCCAACCATCTGCCTCCTGTGTCTGCATCTGGGTCTCCCCTTGTGTCATGATAGTACGAACTGGCCATGACAGACCCAGTAGACTTGGACCAGCTCCGCCACGCTGTCTCCCTGCAGGGAGCCACCATTGGGAGACATGAGGAGTTGTTACAGGGCCTTTTGGAAGGGCTCAGTTCCTTGATGGAACGCCACGACCATGGGTTAACTTCTTCGGGCTAGGGGGCAGTATTCGGAAGTTTGGATGAATGAGGTGCCCAAAGTAAACTGCCTGTTACTCAGGCCCAGAAGCTAGGACATTGGATAGAAAACACTCTAAAGTTTCCAAAACTGTTAAAATAATGTCTGTGAGTATAACAGAACTGATATAGCAGGCGAAAACCAGAGGAGAATCCATCCGGAATTTTTATTTTTGGAGATGACACCATTTAAAATGCCTGTCTATGGGGAAATCAATGGAATACCTCCCAGATTGCAGTTCCTAGGGCTTCCAGTGGATGTCAACAGTCTTTAGAAAGAGTTTCAGGCTTGCCTTTTGAAAAATTAGCTAGAATTTGTAGTTTTTCTAAGTGGCTCCCATTTTGGCTGTAGTGTTGTTGCGCACGTGGATGAGGGCGCGCACTTCGTTATTTATCTCCGGTAATGAACATAATAAATTAAATAAATTAAAATAAATTAAATAAATTAAATTGTATCATTTATTTACATATTAGGGTACCTGAGGATTGATTAGAAACGCTGTTTGACTTGTTTGGATGAAGTTTATTGGTAACCTTTGGGATTCATTTGTATGTGCTTTGAACGAGGGAAACCGGTGGATTACTGAAACAAGTGCGCCAACTAAACTTACTTTTTTGGGATATAAAGAAGGACTTTATCGAACAAAACGACCATTGGTGATGTAGCTGGGACCCTTTGGATTTAAAACAGAGGAAGATCTTCAAAGGTAAGTGATTTATTTTATCGCTATTTCTGACTTTCGTGACGCCTCTGCTTGCTTGGAAAATGTTTGTAATGCTTTTGTATGCGTGGCGCTGTCCTCAGATAATCGCATGGTATGCTTTCGCCGTAAAGCCTTTTTGAAATCTGACAACTTTTTCTCAATCTAGGGGGTGCTGTTTCAACTTTGTCATTTATCGTTCCCAAATTAAACTGCCTCRTACTCAATTCTTGCTCGTACAATATGCATATTATTATTACTATTGGATAGAAAACACTCTCTAGTTTCTAAAACCGTTTGAATTATTTCTCTGAGTGAAACAGAACTCGTTTGGCAKCGAAATTCCTGACAGGTACTGCAAAATCTGAAAATGTTGACTCTGTTCTAGGATCAGTTTAAAACTCTGTATGTATCCTATGGGTCGACATGAACTGCACGCGCCTTCCCCTGGATGTCAGTAACCAATGAGAATTGGAATGGAGTTTCTAGGCAGATCTGAGACCATATAAAAGCCCATGGCATGGGGGGTGCACTCTTTTCATTGTTCGTCATGGCGCAAAGTAGGACCTCAGCATGGCGTTCTGAAAAGCTCAAGTTATCGGCCTTAGATATATCCTGCTCTGATTTAATTCGATATAGGTGTTAGAAACATCATAACAAAGTTATTTTAAACCGAGTTATATATATATAGTTATGTATATTGCGATTTTCGGAATTTCCTTAGTATTGTGGTTTTGAAGATTTGGGCATGTCTGCGCCACATAGCTAATGTTTGCTGCTATTTCCAAAGTTGAAGAGGACGTTCTACAACCGAGCAACGATTTTTTGGACAAAGGACAACTTGCCCAAGATTCTGATGGAAGCTCGTCCAAAAGTAAGAGCTATTTATGATGTTAATTCGTATTTCTGTGGAAAAATGTAAAATGATTTGTCCGCCATTATTTCGGCACTGGTCTGGCTGTAACGCACACTGTATGTCTAGTAACGTTAATTTTAAAAATCTAACACAGCGGTTGCATTAATAACTAATGCATCTGTCATTTGCTGTCCAACCTGTATTTTTTAGTCAAGTTTACGATTATTCGATTAGGTGCCTCTCCAAGATGGCGCCGGCCAGAATGCCTGAAATGTTGCTACTGATCACATTGTATAACCACGATTGTGCTGCTAAATATGCACATTTTCGAACAAAACTATATGCATTGTGTAATATATGTTACAGGACTGTCATCTGATGAAGTTTATCAAGGTTAGTCAAAAATTATATATCTTTTGCTGGATTGTTACGATCGCTAACCTTTGCTGCTGGTAAATTGCTTGTGTTTCTGGCTATTGTGGTAACTAATATTGCTATATTGTGTTTTCGCTGTAAAACACTTAAAAAAATCTGAAATATTGGCTGTGTTCACAAGATGTTGGTCTTTCATTTGCTGTACGCTGTGTATTTTTCAGAAATGTTTTATGATGCGTATTTAGGTATTTGACGTTGGTCTCTGTAATTATTCTGGCTGCATCGACGCTATTTCAGATTGCAGCTGCAATGTAGAACTGTGATTTATACCTGAAATATGCACATTTTTCAAACAAAACATATGCTRTACAATAAATATGTTATCAGACTGTCATCTGATGAAGTTTTTTCTTGGTTAGTGACTATTTATATCTTTATTTGGTCGAATTTGTGAACGCTACCWATGCAGTAAGAAAATGGTGGAGAGAAAAAAGTTGAGTCTTTTTCTATCGTGGTTAGCTAATAGAAATACATATTGTGTCTTCCCTGTAAAACATTTTAAAAATCAGAAATGATGGCTGGATTCACAAGATGTGTATCTTTCATCTGGTGTCTTGGACTTGTGATTTCATGATATTTAGATGCTAGTATTTACTTGTGGCGCTATGCTAGGCTATGCTAGTCAGCTTTTTTACTGATGGGGGTGCTCCCGGATCCGGGATGAGTACCAAGTAAAAGTTAACTGATGCATAACACTATTTTCATGAATGTTTAATATTACGAATTTTGTATTTTGAATTTCTTGCTTTGCAATTTCACCGGATGTTAGCGTCCCACCTACCCCAAAGAGTTTAAAGGCTATTATGGAGAAAATCAGGGAGTTAGCTTAGAGGCTGCCTGCCACCTCTGAAAACCCCCAATCACCCAGTAATCTTTTCCCTCTCTATAATGAGATTGTACAGCTTATTCTGGCTCCCCGAGAACCCCGCTTACCTCCTCCATCGCAATAATCGGGGAATCCTGGTGCCTGCCGGGGTTTTCTTTCTCATTGCTCGCTTATTTTTGAGCTACAGCCATCTTTGTTTCCTTCAGACCGATCGAAGATAGCGTATATCATTACGCTTATGTCAGGAAGGGCGCTCTCCTGGGCTACGGCAGTTTGGGAGCAACAATCTGCCATTTGTGGTCATCTGGASGAATTTATGGAAGAGGTGAGAAAGGCATTTGAGTCTCCGGTATCTAGAGAGAAAGGCGGCCATTAAACTGCTTGACCTACGTCAGAACTCCCGCAGTGTGGCAGACTACGCGGTTGATTTTCGCACGTTGGTCGCCGAGAGTGCCTGGATTCCGGAGTCTCTTTTCGATACTTTTCTGCACGGATTATCTGAGGATGTAAAGGATGAGCTAGCTGCTCGGGAATTGCTGGTGGACCGCGACTCCCTTATCGCCCTAACCATCAAAATCAATGGACGCCTAAGGGAACGTAGGAGTGAGAAGAGGTCTGGTCTCGTACACACTCGTGCACCCGCTATGGCTCGTTCACTTTCGAGGGAATCCGGAAGTTTCCGAAGGCAGCTTTTCCGAGAGGATTTGAAGCCCGAGCCCTCGCGTGAATCTACGATGGGTGAGTTGGATACTCCTGAGCATATGCAGTTGGGAAGAGGTTATCAGTTGGGGAATGCTCACGGAGGATGAACAGTAACTGTTGTTTGTACTGTGGAGGGGCAGGGCATTTTATAGCTACCTGCCCTATTAGGAAACCCTGTCTCTAGTGGGTACCAGCACTATGGTGTCAGACTGGGAGTTCCCTAATTCCCATCACCCGCACACCCTTTTTTGTGCTTGTGCTGTGGGGAGACCAATCTAAGTCTCTCCGAGTGCTCATTGACTCTGGGGCTGATGTATGTCTTATGGATGCCACTATTGCTTCGGAGCTTGGTATTCCCACTCAACCTCTCTCTCTTCCCATGGATGCTAGGGCACTGGATGGCCGCTCTATAGGGGAAGTCACCCATAGTACTGTGCCCGTTCAATTACGGGTTTCTGGTAACCACAGTGAGACTATACAGTTCCTCCTCAATGCATCTCCCCATGTTCCAGTCGTTTTGGGATTTTCCTGGCTACAAAAGCACAATCCGGTGATTGACTGGACCACAAGCTCCATCCTGGGTTGGAGCCCATTTTGTCATTCCCACTGCCTTCAAGCAGCACAGCCTTCCCCAAGTCGTCTTCCTCAGGATGTTAGCAAGACTGTGGATGTCTCAGCTATTCCCACTGAATACCATGATCTCCTGGAAGTGTTCAGTTAGGCACACGCTACTTCCCTTCCCCCGCACCGTCCTTATGACTGTGTCATTGATCTTCTCCCAGGCACTACACCACCTCGGGGTCGGTTGTATTCTCTGTCTGGACCAGAGACCAAAGCTATGGAGGACTACATAGAGGAGTCTCTGGCCACTGGGGCCGTCCGTCCGTCTGCATCTCCTGCCGGCGCAGGGTTTTTCTTTGTGGAAAAGAAGGACAATACCCTGCGTCCGTGCATTGACTACAGGGGACATGACGACATTACGTWAAAAAATTGTTATCCCCTACCTCTCCAGGGAGCCACCATGTTTTCCAAGTTGGACCTTCGGAATGCCTACCACCTGGTTCGGATACGCGAGGGGGATGAGTGGAAGACAGCCTTCAACACAGCCAGTGGACATTATGAGTACCAGATCATGCCATTTGGACTCACCAACGCCCCCGCTGTTTTCCAGGCTTTGGTCAATGATTCTCTGGGACATGTTAAACCGGTTAGTGTTCATGTACCTTGACAACATCCTGTTCTTTTCCCGAACTGTACAAGAACATGTTCTTCATGTCAGACAGGTCCTTCAGCGCCTCCTGGAGAACAAACTTTTCGTGAAAGCCGAGAAGTGTGAGTTCCACCATTCCACAATCACCTTTCATGTGATATGTCATTGCTGAAGGCAATGTTCAGATGGATCCTGGAAAGGTGAAACAGTGGTGGATTGGCCTCAACCAACGTCCAGGGTACAGTTGTAACGGTTTCTTGGTTTTGCAAACTTATACCGCCTTTTCATTCGGGACTACAACACCCTGGCATCCCCCTTCTCGGCACTCACCTTGCCCAAGGTACCGTTTAAATGGTTCCCAGCTGTCGACAAAGCCTTTGTGGACCTGAAGCATCGGTTCACAACAGCTCCCATTCTCATCTATCCGGACCCCTCGCACCAATTATTTTTACCCCCTTTTTCTCCCCAATTTCTTGGTATCCAATTGTTAGTAGTTACTGTCTTGTCTCATCGCTACAACTCCCGTACGGGCTCGGGAGAGACAAAGGTTGAGAGCCATGCGTTCTCCGAAACACACCGCAACCAAGCCGCACTGCATCTTAACACAGTGCGCATCCAAGCCGGAAGCTAGCCGCACCAATGTGTCGGAGGAAACACCGTACACCTAGCGACCTGGTCAGCGTGCACTGCGCTAGGCCAATTGCGTCGCCCCATGGACCTCCCGGTCGCGGCCGGCTGCAACAAAGCCTGGGCTCGAACCCAGAGTCTCTGGTGGCACAGCTAGCACTGCGATGCAGTGCCTTAGACCACTGTGCCACCCAGGAGGCCTCCCTCGCGCCAATTTGTGGTGGAAGTTGATGCTTCGGATGTTGGAGTGGGGGCCATCCTGTCACAGCAATCTGCCCAGGACCAAAAGCTTCATCCCTGTGCCTTCCTGTCCCATCATCTCAATCCTGCAGAGAGGAATTACGATGTAGGCAATCGAGAACTCCTGGCAGTTAAGATGGCGTTGGAAGAGTGGAGGCACTGGCTGGAAGAAGCAGAACAGACATTCTTGGTCTGGACCGACCATAAAACTTGAAATACTGTACAGCCAAGCGCCTCAACTCCAGGCAGGCCCGGTGGGCCCTCTTGTTTACCAGATTCAACTTCACCATTTCCTACCGCCCAGGGTAAAAAAAAAAATGAAACCTGAAGCTCTCTCCCGCTGGCTAGTTTAGTTACTCAAACAACAGGCTCAAACAAAGGGATGCTCTGTTAGCTAGCTGGCTATGACTATCCAACACAACACTGGAACTCTTCCAAGTCAAGGTAAGCTTTTGGTTTTATTAATTTATTGCCACCGGTGTAACTGCTTAATGACTACACACTGTAACGTTACTGCATGATTGTAGCAGGTTTACTAAACGCATTAGTTCTATTTGCTATGTTGACTATGACGTTACTTTGGCTAATATGGGGACAACGATGTAGACTGTGTGTAGCGGTAATGACATTGTTTGGCTTGGAAAGTTTTTTTTCGCATGGTCACATACAGCTGATGTGTTGTTCATTGAAGTCCACAAACAAAGGGAAAAAGTGAGACGAGGAGAGTGCATAGAGCCGAGAAGGAATACAACGTGGCTGCTATGAAAGTGATATTTTTTATGTGTGATCAGGGATACAAATACCTGAATTTGACCAATATGAACTCTTGTTTGCAACTGTTGGACTAATGATTACACCCTAGATAAGCTAGATGCAGGCAAGTGCGTGCAAGGCGGTATTGAATGTGTCACTGTCTGTCCATGTGTCACTGTCTGTCATCTCACATTTTTTTGTCAACCTGTGTGCACCTATGTTGTAAACTTTCATTCATAAGCTAGGTTGTAGCAACCTCATGATGGATATAGGGAAAATTAGAGTATCATGTAGTAGCCTAAACCTATTGATGTTACATTGAATTGGGTGAATGGAATATGAATGACAGTCATCCAATATACTGTAATAGAAATAAGGCCATGCTCATGAAAAARAAATCGGCCTCCCTCATCATAAACGACACTGACCGCCACTGCCACTAATGCATATCAGTTTATCGATTGGAAGAGTCAAACACCAACACGTCTCTCCAGTGACCTGACATGTCTTTGAATGCCTCACCTCTCTCTTACCCCAAAGGTTGTGTGTTCGAATTGCGTCGGTGACAACTTTAGCGTCTTAGCTAATTACCAACTTTAGCTAAACACAACAATGCGTTTTGCAATTACTTTATCATGTTAGCTAGCCATACTCTAACCCTAACCTTAACCTATCCCTAACCCTTAACCTATCCATAACCTTAAACTACCCCTAACCATAACCTTATCCTACTAGCTAACATTAACCACTAATGTTAATGCAACAGCGACACTTCTGTAAAAMGCAATGAAGTGACAGCTGAACGCCATTCAGAGTGACTTGTGGTATTGGACCATACTTCTGGTATGTTTCATTTCTCCATCTCTTTCTATGCTTTCTCTCTGACACTCCCCATTTTCCTCTTACTTCTCCAGGTATCCCTCCTCTCACCTCCTCTCCTGCACCTCCTGGATGTTCTCGATCCCGATGGCGCTGCTCCGTCTTGCACTGAAGGGCCCAGACTTCTTCCTGGTGGGGCTCTTCCCAGGAATGATCAGAGACTGGGGAGGAGTGGCTAGGTTAGTCAGCCACAATACTATATTCCTCTAGCATGACTTATAAAGTAAAAGACAGAGGCTACTGTAGGGCTATAATACACAACTTGGTCTGTTTTACATTCAGTGAAAACATGAACTCCATTCAAATAGGCATTTGTTGATTGGCATTTGTTGAATGTCATTGAGATTCTGCAGCACAATGACTCAAATGCCTTCCGTATTTGATACTTGCTATCTACAACACATGAGAAACGTTATGGGGGGACTAAAATGAAGTGACAGTGGCTTGTTGGTGAAATACTATTTGAGCTACTCCATCATGTTGTATGAGTGAAAGAGAGGAATTGATACACAAAGGTAATAAACCAGTAATTATTTTCACAGACCTTTCCACTTTTGTGACGGAAAATCTTATTACCTAAATTATAGGTTTCTTACAACCTAGTGGTTTTACCCCACACTTGAGATGTAGAAAATGATTGCTTTATAAATGGCTCTAAAAAAATATTAGTTTCAGCAGAAAGCAACAGTAATTGAGTCATGCAAAGAGACATAGAACCACACAAGTAAGCGAAGAAAAGAGCAGAGAAATAGCACATTAGAAGGGAGATTTATACATGAACCTCTTCTATTGTTTCTATCCCTATGGCACTGCCGCGACGTCCATGATACCTACTGGGACTTTTCCCTGGGACAAGTAATGACTGAACCACACAGGGGAGGAGGAAGCAGAGAAAGAGAAAGGGATAAAGAGAAAGAGGATGAGAGTAGAAGATACAATAATACACCATTTGAACAGCATGGTACAAATTAGAATGTGAGCTCACAGTACACCATACGATACAGAAGACAGGAGACATATGAGCACATATTGAAAGGCCATTCACATTGAAAGCTGCAACTGCAAACACAAAAGCACAAACAACATTGTCACCATTACGGACATAAACTTTAACACTACATTTAGGTCAGCCAAGAATACCTATATACATTGAACAAAAATATGAACGCAACATGTAAAGTGTTGGTCCCATGTTTCATGAGCTGAAATAATAGATCTCAGAAATGTTCCGTATGCACAAAAAGCTTATTTCTCTCTAAATTTGAGCATACATTTATTTTTCGGCCTATATCAAGATAATCCATCCACCTGACAGGTGTGGGATATCAAGAAGCTAATTAAACAGCATGATCATTACACAGGTGCATCTTGTGCTGTGGACAATAAAAGGCCACTCTAAAATGTGCAGTTTTGTCACATAACAGAATGCCTCAGATGTCTCAAGTTTTGAGGGAGCGTGCAATTGGCTTGCTGACTGCAGGAATGTCCTCCAGAGAATTGAATGTTTGTTTCTCTACCATAAGTTGCCTCCAACATTGTTTTAGAGAATCCGTCAGTACGTCCAAACGGCCTCACAACCACAGACCACGTGTATGGCGTTGTGTGGGTGAGCGGTTTGCTGATGTCAATGTTGTGAACAGAGTGCCCCATAGTGGCGGTGGGGTTATTGTAYGGGCAGGCATAAGCTACGGACAATGAACACAATTGCGTTTTATCGATGGAAATGTTAATGCACAGATACTGTGACAAGATCCTGAGGCCCATTATTGTGCTACTCATGTTTCAGCATGATAATGCAGGTCCCCATGTCGCAAGGATCTGTACACAATTCGAGGAAGCTGAAAATGTCCCAGTTCTTCCATGGCCTGCATACTCACCAGACATGTCACCTATTGAGCATGTTTGGGATGTTCTGGATCGACGTGTACGACAGCGTGTTCCAGTTCCCTCCAATATCCAGGAACGTCGCACAGCCAATGCAGAGGAGTGGGACAAAATTCCACAGGCCACAATCAACAGCCTGGTCAACTCTATGTGAAGGAAATGTGTTACGCTGCATGATGCAAATGGTGATCACACCAGATACTGACTGATTTTCTGATCAACGCCCCTACATGTTTGTTTTTGTATCTACCAACAGATGTGTATCTGTATTCCCAGTCATGCGAAATCGATAGATTAGGGTCTAATKAATTTATTTATTAAATGTACTGATTTTCTTATGAACTGTAACTCAGTAAAGTCTTTGAAATTGTAGCATGTTGCATTTATATAGTCTACTACAGAAACAATTTGTGATTACTAATTGTATGTATGAAACATCTCTCTACAAGCACTTTTCATAAAACAGTGGAGGTCATGTGATGCATATTGAAAGGCCTATAACCCATTCAGTGATTGGAGACTGAAAAGGACAGGACCTATTTCCCTGTACTGTGATTATAGGCCTCTGCAGCTTAGCTTCCTGCTCCCTAACATGTGTTGACTCACTGATCAGTCACCAGTTTCCATGTTATTCTGCACACCATTGTGAACATGGGTGAATTATTCTACACAGCAGGACCACATGACACCTGTTGATGAATGACATTTACTGCAGGGCAAAGTACTGTCAAAAAATAGCACAGATCATATTGATTGTATGAATAAAACATTAAGGCAAATATTTATTTTCAGGGCTTTATGGATATTTCCTCTCTTATTAGATGCTGAATTGCTTTATAGTCTGTCGCTCCCTGATCTGTTTCACCTGGCTTTGTGTTTGTCTCCACGCCCCTCCAGGTGTCGCCCATCTTCCCCATTATCCCCTGTCTATTTATACCTGTGTTCTCTGTTTGTCTGTTGCCAGTTCGTCTTGTTTGTCAAGCTTACCAGCGTTTGTCCTGTCAGCTCCTGTCTTTTCCCAGCTTTTCTTTTTCTCGCCTTCCTGTTTTTGACSCTTGCCTGTCCTGAACCCGTCTGCCTGACCACTCCGCCTGCTCCTGATGCTGAGCCTGCCTGCCGTCCTGTACCTTTGCCCCTATCTGGATTTCTGAMCTCTGCCTGACCTGACCCCAAACCTGCCTGCCGTCCTCTACCTTTGCCTCTGTTGTTGTAATAAACATTGTGACTTCGACACGGTCTGCATCTGGGTCTTACCTTATCCTGATATAGTCGTGTATTTTGGAGTTTTACACATGATAACAATCAACCATTTGTTTCAAGCTCTGAAGAAATAAGGAAGAGTTGTTATTGTCATAGAGGCTTTATCTATTCAATAATCTCATAAAAAATTAAGTGAGAGACTCAGGACTGATCACCTGACAAGGCATATGTAATGCTCAAACAAGCCCTTTTATACAGTGGTAGAATTATGCTGAGCAGGGTTATTGTGTTGCATGGTTGGTCTGGCTCTTGGGCAGTAGGCACTCTGAAGCTTGTTATTGACATTCTATAATGAACTCAACACAGGCTCAACGCCAGGTCAGCCTCAGCTTTAGACTGCTAGTTGTTTTCCTTCCTCTTCCTCTCAACACATTGTGTCTGTTCATCTTTTCCTTTATGTCGTTGGTGTCACAGTGAATCTCTGATCGTCTTAGCCTACAAGGGTATCTCCTGTGGCTTTAAATGTGTCTGTCTGTCCACATAGCTCAGCCCTGCTGCTCATTCATCTCTTGAGAATAAGAGTCTCATTGGAATGGTTCTCCCAGGGGGGCAGGTGAGGTAGCTGAGGTCATTCAAAGCAGCAGGAGAAAGCATCAAGCCACCAAACTGTGTCCTCAAATGAGAAACTACATGTTGCCCCACGTTTATCTTCATGGAAGTGACAACTTGTCATGAGAAATAGCCCCTTCAGGTCAAAGCAGACAGATTCACTGAGCACACCAACAGGAGAAAAGAATAACAGTTTTGTTCATGGTGGCTAGCCCCTGGGGATTTTTCCCCCTCAGATTTTACAAACCGGTACTGATTACCCAGTGATGTTTCTTGATTGAAATGAAGTAGATATACTATACATCCAATCTAGCTACTGACAGACATAATGACAGACAGGACAGAGCCTGACTGAGCTAGTYACCTGCTGRGAGTCTCCCTCTGTGTATGGCAGCTTGGTGGACAYRTGGAACATGATYTCCTTGTTGTGAAAGTTAGTGTAGACAGACTCTGTTCCTGTCTGGCCGTGGGTGACGTCCAGTCCTCCTCTGAACCTGCAGAACCAGAGTGTGAACCAGACCGTTACATCACCAACAGCAGTAGCACAGGTCGTCTCAGACTCAGTGCAACCAGCCAGCGCATCCACACCACTCTGTCTCATCCATCATAGAGTGAATGCCAAGGGCAGTTATCCCCTTCCACTCAATCATGATGTCCGTATCACTCAGAATATTATATTGCTCTAAATCGAGAGAATCAGAGCAGATCTAGCCATAAAACAAGGCTTTAGACGTCTGAAGGGTCATCATTCAGGGAGTCATGTCAAAGTCAATTGTATCGAGAGACATGACCAGTCTTTCATCTGCCATGTCAATACCATTTTAAGGCCACGCTTACCCTTTAAAGTCATTGGAGCTCAATCTTGTCCCCCAGAAACTTCAAGAACTCCATAAAAGCAGGACTCTCGTCTCTGTTCTCAAATAGCTCCTCCTTGGTGGTCTGCAGGGAGAAACACAAGGCTGTGAAAGGAATGATTACATCTGAGCTCAACAGGAAATCTACAGACCTCCTGATTGAAGGACAGCAAATCCTTTTAGTGGGAAGGAGGGAGAAGCTCACACACCTAAACTCTCCTGAGAATGGCTAAGCTGGCGTCCTATGATGACCAGGAAGTAGCACAGTCATAATAATACTCCAAATACAGGACAGGACCAACTGTTATAATGTATATGACTTTATATGATTTTACCACCACAGGCTAATAAAACACTCACCTGGCCAAACTTCTGATAAATGACTCCAAAACTTGAAATTGCTGCTGATGACATGCTCATCAACGGTAACAGAGCTCGAGGCCTTTAACAATATAGGACAAAACACACATCACGACAAGAGGGACACCACAACAATACATAAAGAGAGACCTAAGACAACAACATAGCATGGCAGCAATACATGACAGCAAGCATGGTAGCAATACCACATGACAACAACATGGTAGCACAACACAACATCGAGCACACACAACATGGTACAAACATTATTGGGCACTGACAACAGCACAAAGACCTTCTTGGGGCTAGGCCCTTTTTTCTCCACTTCCTTCCTGAATGACGTACCCAAAGTAAACTGCCTGTAGCTCAAGCCCTGAAGCCAAATGTAAATAATGTAGGAGAATATAAAACAATAGATATGGTAGGAGAAAATCCAAAGAAAAAAACAACGAAATGTTTTTATTTATTTTATTTTTTGAAATATTTTTTTTGACATTTTCCAATTAAGAACATTCAAAACAAAAGTGAAAAGATATTAGACAACAATAGGACAAAGTGACAGTAACAGACGAGCGTAACAAAAAAATTATTATATTATATATAAAACATACAATAAAAAATATATAATGAGACATTGGATCATATGGCACTGCCGTAGGCTACATATTATACATTACGTGTGAAACATTTATAAGGATTATATAGAGATTCAATCAATGTGATGTGGGGGGAGATTCTCCATATAGTCAATAAAAGGTTGCCAAATTCTGTAAAATGTCTTTAACTTATTCCTCAAGCAGTAAGTGATTTTCTCCAGTGGGATACAACTATTAACTTCCGATAGCCACATTGCAACTGGCAGGGAGGAATCCATTTCCATTTCAAGGCAATACATTTCTTGGCAATCACTACCAATATTCTGTTAGCTTTATAGTATGCGTTTGCCTAAGATTGGTGTTAGTAAAGTTGCCCAGTAGACAGACCTCCGTTCTAAAGGGAATGCAACCCCGTGAATTGAGGATATGGTATCGCATACCCCCTGCCAGAAACCGTGTAGTTTTGAACACTGCCAAGTGGAATGGAGGAATGTTCCTTCATCTGAGCCCACTCTAAAACATAGGAGGAGATATCAGGGTTGAACTTGTGCAGTCTAGATGGGTAATATAGAGCTGATGGAGGAAAGTAAACTAGATCAGTCTGTATCTGGAGTTCATGTGGATGTAACACCATCCCTGCACAGGTCACTTCATAGACCCTCATCAAGATCAATACCCAGATCTTTCCCCATCTAAGTCGGGTTTATCTAGCTCAGGCACTGTTAGTCCTGACATAAGAGCATCGTAAACACGGGAAATGGTCTTGAACAGTGGTTGGTCTGCGTGGCAGAGTTGTTCAATAGTGACATCTTAGGTAGGTTCCATTGTCCTGAGAGTCACTCTAAATAAAGTTTCGTAGTTGTAGGTAGCTAAAGAAGTCCCTGTTAGGCAAGTGGTATTTCTGTTTCAGCTGATCAAAAGACATAAGAACTCCCTCGTAAACAATGTTCCAGAAAGTGATCCCTTATCAGACCATGGTCTAAAGTTACATTCTGGAAAAACATAGGAATCAATCTATTGCTCCATAAAGGGGTTTTAGGGAAAGGAATCCCCCTCGTCGAACAGCTCATGCAGTTTGCACCATGCCAGGACAGAATGTATGATTAAAGGGTTGTCTGTGATGGTTTTTATAGATTTTCTGTCCCATTTGTAAAACAATCTCTGCCCCAGTGTCATCATTTACCTCGGGCTTTCAATGTTCAACCATGAGGGAGAGGGACCATTGTCAAACCTCTGAGCCAGAAACCTAGACTGTGCAGCCCAGTAGTACATTCTAAAATTGGGGCGGTTTAAGCCCCCTTGACTGTAATCAAGGTCAGTTTATCCAGGCCAACCCTGGGGGTTTTGCCGTGCCAGATAAACCGTCTGGTCAGCTTGTCGAGAGAGGAAAAGAATGCTGCGGGAACAGGGATAGGGAGAGATTGAAACAGATATAGAAATCTGGGCAGGATCAGTTCATTTTTAATTACACGTTGATTTAACCCAGTAGGGTGAGAGGTAAAGTCCATCCATTTTACAAGGTCAACCCGTCCATCTTTGCCAAAACTGGCCGATTGATGTTATAGGGTTGTTCAAGTACCATCCACCATTATCCAAATATTGAACCCATAGGGCGACCAATTAAAAGGAAACTTGTGCTTGATGTAATGAATGGTCAAAGACAGACTAACGGTAAGATTCGATTTTATCAAAAATTGCACCTTATCAGAGAAAGATACTAAACACTCGTAAGTAGATTGCAGTGAGAGGAGGGAGTGTTCTGGGTTCGTTAAATAAGATAAGGTCGCCGCGAAAGAGTGATGATTTATGGGTATGGGGCCCACCTCAAAGCCAATGTTATGTCAGGGCACGTTCTAATAGCCCAGCTCAACGTTCGATTGGCGAGGGCAAAGAGGTGGGTCTAATGGGCAGTACCTTGTCTTGTTCCCTCTTAGAGAGGGAAAGAGGAGGAAGTAACCATTGGTACATTCCTAGCTTTAGGAGATTTGTAGAGTTGATTTTATCAAAATTTACAAACACGTACTAAAAAACTTTTCCAAAGACGCGAAAGAGTAGTGGCCATCTAACCACTTCTAAAGGCCTTTTTCAGCGTCAGGGATGACTGGCGACACTAGGTATTTTTGTTTTTGTTAGCAAGGTGAATTAATCAAAGAGCCTTCTGAGATTAATTGGAAGGAACAATCTATTAATTAGAAAGCACAGTCTGATCTGGGTTGACCAACAGGGGAAGACTGAACTCATCTCTTTAGATAGCATCTTGTGACCAGTTTTAAATCTTGAGGAGAGACGATTGGTCCTAGGAGGCGCAACTTTAGCGGGTGTTTCCTTTTCTTGTGGATTAAGTAATCACTGCTTGAGAGAAAGACTCTGGAAAGCAGTTTCTTCCCTGGCTTTTTAATACCTCCATAAGGTAGGGACCCAACAGCTCCCTAATTTTTATAGAACTCTGGAAGGAACCAAATCCCCCAGGAGATTATTAGAAAGGTAGGTTAATGCTCCAACAATATCAGGAACTGAGAAGTGGTCACTCAGGCGCTCGCTTCTTCCCCTGACAGGCATGGGAAGTTGTTTTGAGAGAGGAAGCAAGGAGTCGATCTCTGAATAGATCATTGCTGATTGGGAAGTGTAGAGGTCTTCATAGTATTTCTTAAAAGTATTATTCTTCAGAGGGTCGAATGAGATATCTCATTATAGAGTTCTTATAAGGCATTAATGTCCCTCAGAATGCTTTCCTCTGCCTTCAGTTGCCATGCCAATGATCTTGTGAGCTTCTCTCCAAGCTCGTGACATAACGCTGTTTTGATTTAGTGTGATGGCTCCTCACTCAGCTTGATATGTGTTCAGACGATAATTATATTTCAGTTTTTATTTACCAAGAAGCCTGTATTAGATTGTAGTCAGGCCTCCTGGTAGGTTTTCTCTAGCTCTCGCAGCTTTCAGATCAAGGGACTTCAGTTGCGCACCCGTGTTTTCTCTTCAGCCCTTTAGTAAGAAGATCTGTCCTCAGATAGGCCTCAATTGTCCGCAAGAAATGAAATGTCAGAGCGGAGGGTTTGCTCTTGTCAGTAAAAATATGATCTGCTCTTTGAAATGAAATGCACAAAATTCAGTGCTTTTCAGGCGTGTAGAATTTTAGTTCTCATCCATTGCTCATTTACATTGGTATGAATGAGATTGATAATACCAGAGGCAGAATGGTCACTAAGCTTAGGGGGAGAACTCGACATCTAACCTCTAGAAACAGATTGGTCGATAGAAAGAAGTTATCTATGCGTTGTGTGTCTGTGTGGGTGTGACTAGAAAAAGAGTAGTACCCTATCTGTGGGTGCAACTGTCTCCAGATGTCTAGTAAATTGAGATCTTTCATGAAGACATGGTGAGCTTGCCGGCTTTCGTAAGAAGTGAGGTTTTATCAGAGGACTATCAACGAACTGGTATCTAAACAAAATTAAAATCTCTCCAACCAGTAAGCCATCCTGGTGGTGCTTGAGCAACCTGAAGGAAGACGTTCTGAATAACATATGGTATGAAGTTTAGGAGCATAAATATTCAAATAGGGTCAAGACTCTGAAAACATATGCCCCTGCACCAAACAACCTCCAAGAGGGACAGAGATGGTGTTGTTGACTGCAGAATCGGGGTCTACCTATCAATAATGCAGTTCCTCTTGCTTGGAGTTAACGAGGAGCAAAATACTGTGTCTACCCATTCCCTCTTCATTCTTATGTCATGTATAGACTCTTTTCCTTTAATCGGCAGTTAGACTTTTACGTTTGAATGTGACATATATTTAGTGGATTAAGCCATAGGTTGGTTTCAAAATATGTAATGAATGGAAATCTATCATATGTAGATAGTTGGAAATGTTTCAACTTTGGGTTTGAACACAGAAAGTGACCTATGTGTCTCTTTAGGAAGGAAACAAAATAAATAGAAAAAATGATTTAAAAATAAAATAAATTCCGCGCCCCCGATTGTCCAGACTAAAAACAACAATCCCAACAACAAACATGAATACACTTGTAAGAGATACGTTGCTGCTCGCTTTCCATCTTGCTCTTACTAGCTAAACCTTGCGTAAACTAAAACCTGCGAGTCTCTAAGTGAAAACAAACGTTGTGAATAGACATTTATGGCTGAATATTACTGCCCGCACGTAAGGGCTGCTTGAGTCTCTTTCGAAAGATTAACAGTAAATTAGGGGGAAAGCAAGTGCGCGGCCTAACGCCCACTTATTTGCTTCGCCCAGTGGATATGGACTAAACCAAAATATACTCTCCTGTAAATGTAATAGAACTCACCCCGGAAAGATACGGTTAGTTGAAAATGTACAAATCAATTATAGCGACCRGAAGATATCAGCAGTTCAGTCCGGATAAGAGAAAACAAAYAAACTGCATCTTATCCCCCAGAGAGACCGTCCTAGCTCAGACGTTGTTCAGTTCTTTGAGAAAAGTGTACACTTCTCCCGGTGTGTTGAAGAGATGGCTTCAGCCTTTGTATTGAACTTTCATCCGCGCAGGGTGGATGAGGTAGCCGGTGATGTTCTTCTCCTTCAGTGCTTTGGCGACAGGTCTGAACTGCTTGCGACATCTGGCGAGATCCGCGCTCATATCCGGGAAAAGGCTGACCCTCTTGTCATCAATGGTGATGCCCCCTTTGGCTCTTGCAAGTTGCAGTATCTTCTCTCTGTCTTGGAAGCGGAGGAACCTGATCAGGACGGCCCGTGGGGGCTCATCTGGCCGGGGTTTCGGCGCTGATGTTCTGTGGGCGCGTTCGATTTCCAGTGGCTTGGTTAAGTTGATTATGCCTAGGACATCCGGGATCCATTGAGTGAAGAAACGGACCGGGTCACGGCTCTCGCTGTCCTCTTTCAATCCCACCACACGGATATTACTACGTCTACTCTGGTTCTCCATCTGATCTACCTTGTTTTTGAGGTAGGCATTGTCCTTTTGCAGTTGTATCAAGACCTGGTCATGTCGAGCGATGGTATCTTCAACTGTGCTAATGCGCAACTCTGCCTCAGTCGTTCTCAAAAGGAGATCATTCATGGAGGATTTCAGGTCATTACTGGAAGAATGGAGTTCAGCTGATTTCTTATCAATTTTCATAGAAAGACCTTTGTTACCATCCTGAATTTCCCGAAGGAGAGTAGCCAGCATGTCGGTAGGCTCGCAAGAGACAGTCTGGAACTATCATCTGAGTTATGAGGGCTAATTTGCGAGGCTGCCGAGAGCCACAGTCTGGAACTGTCGTCTGAGTTACGAGGGCTAATGCTAATCTTGCTAGCTGTAGCGTTATCGTTATCTTGGGAATCAACAACGTTTTGGTCGTCCTTCTTGCCTCTCGGTCGGAGGTCCATGGCTCTTTGGGAAGGTAAGTACTTGACAATTTATCAGCCGATGTTAGAATATTGTTTGAACTTTGTTATTTAGGTAATAATAGAATAACTTTGAAGAGCTCGGTTCGTCAACGTCTGCTCAGCTCCGCAGCATCACGTGCTCCTCGGAAATGTTTTTTTTTTTTGTGAGAAAATCCTCTTAGGAATGCAAGAGAAAGGTCACATTGAAAATTGGACGCAATTCCTATGGCTTCCACAGGGTGTCAGCAGTATATGTTCAAGGTTTCAGGCTTGTAACTTCAAAAACGTTTTAGTAGAGGGACACAGCCTTGGAAATGTGTGTTTGCGCGTGCCATGAAGACATTACGCACCTGCTAAAATCGGTTTCCTATTGAACATACTCCTTTACGAAATAAATATTAAAGTTCTATTACATTTTAGGGTATCTGAGGAGTAAATGGGAACGTATTTTGACTTGTTGAAACAAAGTCTATGGGTAGATTTTCGGATTCCTGTCTCTGCAAGTTGAACGAGTGGATTACTCAAATTGATGGCGCCAACTAAACTGACTTTTTGGGATATAAAGAAGGATTTTATCTAACAAAACGACGCTAAATGTTATAGCTGGGACCCTTTGGATGACAAATCAGAGGAAGATTTTCAAAAAATAAGTGAATATTTAATCGTTATATGTGAATGTATGAAACATGTGCAGATGGAAAAATGTTTTGATGTGGGGCACCGCCCTCAAACAATYGCATTGCATCTGATTTGCTGTAATAGCTACTGTAAATCGGACAGTGCAGTTAGATTAACAAGAATTGAAGCTTTCAGCCGATATAAGACACTTATACAGTGGGGAGAACAAGTATTTGATACACTGACGATTTTGCAGGTTTTCCTACTTACAAAGCATGTAGAGGTCTGTAATTTTTATCATTGGTACACTTCAACTGTGAGAGACGGAATCTAAAACAAAAATCCAGAAAATCACATTGTATGATTTTTAAGCAATTAATTTGCATTTTATTGCATGACATAAGTATTTGATACATCAGAAAAGCAGAACTTAATATTTGGTACAGGGAAACCTTCGTTTGCAATTACAGAGATCATACGTTCCTGTAGTTCTTGACCAGGTTTGCACACACTGCAGCAGGGATTTTGGCCCACTCCTCCATACAGACCTTCTCCAGATCCTTCAGTTTCGGGCTGTCGCTGGGCAATACGGACTTTCAGCTCCTCCAAAGATTTTCTATTGGGTTCAGGTCTGGAGACTGGCTAGGCCACTCCAGGACCTTGAGATGCTTCTTACGGAGAAACACCTTAGTTGCCCTGGCTGTGTGTTTCGGGTCGTTGTCATGCTGGAAGACCCAGCCACGACCCATCTTCAATGCGCTTACTGAGGGAAGGAGGGTAATTGGCCAAGATCTCGCGATACATGGCCCCATCCATCCTCCCCTCAATACGGTGCAGTCGTCCTATCCCCTTTGCAGAAAAGCATCCCCAAAGAATGATGTTCCTCCTCCATGCTTCACGGTTGGGATGGTGTTCTTGGGGTTGTACTCATCCTTCTTCTTCTCCAAACACGGCGAGTGGAGTTTAGACCAAAAAGCTATATTTTTGTCTCATCAGACCACATGACCTTCTCCCATTCCTCCTCTGGATCATCCAGATGGTCATTGGCAAACTTCAGACGGGCCTGGACATGCGCTGGCTTGAGCAGGGGGACATTGCGTGCGCTGCAGGATTTTAATCCATGACAGCGTAGTGTTTTACTAATGGTTTTTCTTTGAGACTGTGGTCCCAGCTCTCTTCAGGTCATTGACCAGGTCCTGCCGTGTAGTTCTGGGCTGATCCCTCACCTTCCTCATGATCATTGATGCCCCACGAGGTGAGATCTTGCATGGAGCCCCAGACGAGGGTGATTGACCGTCATCTTGAACTTCTTCCATTTTCTAATAATTGCGCCAACAGTTGTTGCCTCTTCACCAAGCTGGCTTGCCTATTGTCCTGAGCCCATCCCAGCCTTGTGCAGGTCTACAATTTATCCCTGATGTCCTTACACAGCTCTCTGACCTTGGCCATTGTGGAGAGGTTGGAGTCTGTTTGATTGAGTGTGTGGACAGGTGTCTTTTCTACAGGTAACGAGTTCAAACAGGTGCAGTTAATACAGGTAATGAGTGGAGAACAGGAGGGCTTCTTAAAGAAAAACTAACAGGTCTGTGAGAGCCGGAATTCTTACTGGTTGGTAGGTGATCAAATACTTATGTCATGCAATAAAATGCAAATTAATTACTTAAAAATCATACAATGTGATTTTCTGGATTTTTGTTTTAGATTCCGTCTCTCACAGTTGAAGTGTACTATGATAAAATTACAGACCTCTACATGCTTTGTAAGTAGGAAACCTGCAAAATCGCATGTGTCAAATACTTGTTCTCCCCACTGTATGTACCTAAATGTTTAAAATCCATAATTTTCATGATTATTTATTTGAATAACGCGCCCTCCAGTTTCACCGGAAGTTGTCCCACTAGCGTGACACCAATCCTTAAGAAGAGACAACAATACATCACGCGAAGCAGCCACAACTGTCAGTCAGAGTGTCCATGATTGAGTCTTTGAATGAAGAGATGGAGATAAACTGTCCAGTTTGAGTRTTTTTTGCAGCTTGTTGCAGTTGCTAGCTGCAGTGAACTGAAAAGAGGAGCGACCCAGGGATGTGTGTGCTTTGGGGACCTTGAACTGAATGTGACTGGCAGTACGAACGTTGTATGTGGATGATGAGGGCTGCAGTAGGTATCTCAGGTAGGGGGGAGTGAGGCCTRAGAGGGTTTTATAAATAAGCATCAACCAGTGGGTCTTGAGACGGGTATACAGAGATGACCAGTTTACAGAGGAGTATAGAATGCAGTGATGTGTCCTACGAGGAGCATTGGTGGCAAATCTGATGGCCGAATGGTAAAGAACATCTAACCACTCAAGAGCACCCTTACCTATCRATCTATAAATTACGTCTCCGTAATCTAGCATGGGTTGGCTGGTCATCTGAATCAGAGTTTGGCAGCTGGGGTGAAAKAGGARCGATTACGATAGAGGAAACCAATTCTAGATTTAACCTTAGCCCGCAGCTTTAATATGTGCTGAGAGAAGGACAGTGTACCATTTAGCCTTACTCCCAAGTACTTGTATGAGGTCACTACCTCAAACTATAAACCCTCAGAGGTAGTAATCACACTGGTGGCGAGAGGGGCATTCTTCTTACCAAACCACATGCTATTTATTTGGAGGTGTTCAGAACAAGGTTATAAGGGCAGAGAAATCTTGTTGGACACTAAGAAAGCTTTGTTGTAGAGCGTTTAGCACAAAATCCCGGGAGGAGCCAGCTGAGTATAAGACTGTATCATCAGCATATAAATGGATGAGAGTGCTTCCTATTGCCTGATCTATGTTGTTGATGTAAATGGAGAAGAGCTTGGTGCCTAGGATCGAGCCTTGGGGTACTCCCTTGGTGACAGGCAGTGGCTGAGACAGCAGATGTTCTGACTTTATACACTGCACTCTTGAGAGAGGTAGTTAGCAAACCAGGTCAAAGACCCCTCAGAGACACCAATACTCCTTAGCTGGCCCACAAGAATGGAATGGTCTACCTTATCAAAGACTTTGGCCTAGTCAGTGAAAATAGCAGCACAACATTGCTTAGAATCAAGGGCAATGGTGACATCATTTAGGACCTTTATTAAGGTTGCAGTGACACATCGATAACCTGAGCTGAAACCAGATTGCATACAAGAGAGAATATTATAGACATCAAGAAAGCTGATTATTGACAACACTTTTGATAAACAGGGCAAAATAGAAATTGGCCTATAACAGTTAAGATCAGCTTGATCCTTTAAATAAAGGATGCACCATGGCTGCCTTCCAAGCAATGGGAACCTCCCCAGAGAGGAGAAACAGGTTGAAAGGGTCAGAGATAGGCTTGGCAATGATAGAGGCTGTAACCTTAAAGAAGAAAGGATCTAAACCATCTGACCCAGATGKTTTTTTGGGGTCAATTTAAGGAGCTCCTTTAGCACCTCAGACTCAGTGACTGCCTGCAGGGAGAAACTTTGTAGCGGGCAGGGGGGAAAGAGGCTGGAGCATCGGGGCTAGTCGCATTAGAAGGGGTGGGAGATGAGGAAATGTTGGACGGGCAATGAGGCATGGCTGACTTAATGAAGTGGTGATTAAAGAGCTCTGCCATGTGCTCTTTGTCAGTAACAACCACATCATCTACATGAACGGACATGGGCAGCTGTGAGGAGGAGGTATTATTCTCCAGGTCTTAAACCATTTTCCAGAACATCTTGGGGTTAGACCCACAGAGAGAGAACTGCTCCTTAAAGTAACTAACTTTGGCCTTCTGGATAGACTGAGTGCACTTATTTCTCATTTGCCTGAACGAGAGCCAGTCAGCCTGAGTATGCATGTGCCGACCCTTTCGCCAAATGGAATTCTTGAGGTGGAGTAACTCTGCCAGATCACGGTCGAACAAGGGGCTGAACCTGTTTTTACTTCTAATTTTCTTTATGGGGGCATGTTTGTTAACAATACCACTTAAATTATCAAAAAAGAAGGCCCAAGTGTCTTCGACAGTGGGGATCAAGCTGATTCTATACCAATTTACAGAGACCAGGTTATAAAGGAAGGCTTGCTCATAAATGTTTGCAAGCGTCTATGACAAATCAGGACATGTCATTTCACTGAGCAGCCATTACGAACACAGGCTGTAAAACAGTGATCACTAAGGTCATTACAGAAAACACCAGACTGATATCTATCAGGATTAAGGAGAGTCAAGAAGAGTAGCGTCAAGGATTTTCAGGGTGTTTGCAGTCATACCTTGTGTGATTAATAATAATCAGCTCTATCCTTAACTCAGTGCGGATGTTGCCTGTAATCCATGGTTTCTGGTTAGAATATGTACGTACGGTCCAAGTGAAGGAACAATTAATGGTGCCATGAAGGTCCAGAATCCTAGGCTCTATACAGAGGCCTGTACATGATGTCTAGCGACCGCATAGCTTTTAGGACAGAGATTGATTTGTAGGACATACARTTGAAGTCAGAACTTTACATACACTTAGGTAGGAGTCATTAAAACTTGTTTTCAMCCACTACACAAATTTCTTGTTAACAAACTATAGTTTTGGCAAGTCAGTTAGGACATCTACTTTGTGCATGACACAAGTAATTTTTCCAACAATTGTTTACAGACAGATTATTTCACTCATAATTCACTGCTATCACAATTCCAGTGGGTCAGAAGTTTACCTATCACTAAGTTGACTGTACCTTTACAGCTTGGAATATTCCAGAAAATGAGGTCTTGGATTTAGAAGCTTCTGAAAGGCTATTTGACCATAATTTGAGATCAATTGGAGGTAACCTGTGAATGTATTTCAAGGGCTACCTTCAAACTCTGTGCCTCCTTTGCTGACATCATGGGAAAATCAAAATAACTCAGCCAAGACCTCAGAAGAGAAAATTGTAGACCTCCCACAAGTCTGTTTCATTTGTGAGCAATTTCCCAAATGCCATAAAGGTACCACGTTCATCTGTACAAAAACAATAGTACGCAAGTATAAACACCATGGGACCACGCGCCGTCAATACCGCTTAGGAAGGAGACCTGTTCTGTCTTCTATAGATGAACATACTTTGGTGCGAAAGTGCAATCAAATCCAGACAAACAGCAAAGGCACCTTGTGAAGATGCTGGAGGAAACAGGGTACAAAAAAACATGGTTGCAACTGCACATGGGGACAAAGATCATACTTTTTGGAGAAATGCTCTTGGCTGATGAAACAAAAATGGAACTGTTTGGCCATAAATTACCATCGTCTATGATTTGGAGGAAAAAAAGGGAGGCTTGCAAGCTGAAAGGCACCATCCCAACCATGAAGCACGGGAGTGGCAGCATCATGTTTGCACTTCACAAAATAGATGGGCATCATGAGGCAGGAAAATTATGTGGATATATTGAAGCCAACATCTCAAGACATCAGTCAGGAAGTTAAAGCTTGGTCGCAGATGGGTCTTCCAAATGGACAATGCTCCAAGCATACTTCCAAAGTTGTGGCAAAATGGCTTAAGGACAACAAAGTCAAGGTATTGGAGTGGCCATCACAAAGCCCTGACCTCAATCCCATTGAAAATTTGTGGGCAGAACTGAAAAGCGTGTGCGAGCAAGGAGGCCTACAACCGACTCAGTTACACCAGCTCTGCCGAGGGAATGGGCCAAAATTCACCCAACTTATTGTGGGAAGCTTGTGGAAAGCTACTGAGTGTATGTAAAGTTCTGACCCACTGGAATGTGATGAAGAAATAAAAGCTGAAATAAATAATTCTCTACTATTATTCTGACATTTCACATTTATTAAAATAAAGTGGAGATCCTAACTCAGCTAAGACAGGGAATGTTTACTAGGAATAAATGTCAGGAATTGTGAAAAACTGAGTTTAAATGTATTTAATTAAGGTGTATGTAAACTTTCGACTTCAACTGTTTTTATGTGATTCAAATATGGCTTCAAACATGACAATCAGTGTGACAACAAAATGATACTGCAGGCCTAGTTTAGGCCTATGCCTACATTATCCTGTTGCTATTCAAGTGCTGACTACAATGCAAGTTGACACATGTTTGGTTTTTTTGGGTAATTGCAGCCTCCCTGCCTCAAATTACTGGCAGGAAATATACCCCCTTAACAATAGGGCCAAGCCTACCCTCCCACTGCCATTTCTCATTTCATCATTCTGCTCCTCTGCAATGTACTGTATCACCATGGATGTTTCACAGGAACAGGTTTCTATGACCAGACACCCTAATCTCCTTCAGCACCTTAATAGAGCTTTTATCTCCCTCACACACCTTTAAACATCTGCTATCTGAGCAGCTAACCGATCGCTGCAGCTGTACATAGTCCATCGGTATATAGCCCAACCAATTACCTACCTCATCCCCATACTGTTTTTATTATTTACTTTTCTGCTCTTTTGCAACCAGTTATCTCATTTGCACGCATCGATCATGATGATTTATCACCCCAGTGTTAATCTGCTAAATTGTAATTATTCGCTCCTATGGCCTATTTATTGCCTACCTCCTCATGCTTTTGCACACATTGTATATAGATTCTCTTTTTTTTTTTTTTTCCCCCTACTATGTTATTGACTTGTTTATTGTTTACTCCAATGTGGTAACTCTGTGTTGTTGTCTGTTCACACTGCTATGCTTTATCTTGGCCAGGTCGCAGTTGCAAATGAGAACTTGTTCTCAACTAGCCTACCTGGTTAAATAAAGGTGAAATAAAAAATAAAAAAAATAAAAAAAGAGAAAAGCAACCGACATGCCAGTACCGTATCAACAGACATTTCGTCTCGACATTGAGAAAACTTCGAGGGCTCTTTATGTTGTTGGCACGGTGTTGAAAGCGAACCTAAACAGGTGAGTGTGTGTATCTATGCTAGGCTACTGCACCAATAGATGTCTTCAGGTGGTAGTAAACTGTTGTTGGCTACATTGTAGCCTATAACACGGTAGAGTGTATGGCAATGTATTGTTTCACCAGTTATATACTGCTATATAAACTATTTTGGGATTATCACTCAGTAGCCTACCCAAATTTAGCCTGTTCGGGAACATACATTTTTAGGTTGTAGGGAGATTCTGAGAACGTTTTTCTATGGTTTCCTAAATGTTTTCCTGTGAGGTTTTATTAACATTCAGAGAACAGAAATTCTGGGTTATTTGAAGGTAATTAAATAAAATTATGATAACATGTTTCAATAAGACTGCTATCTTAATTTGGGTTAACTGTTTTGAACTACGAACACAGATAGCTGCAAAGCTGTTCATTTTAGTCTATTCAAACAGACCCTAATTTCAAAGAAAACAAGCACTCATTAAGATCAGGTGTGGCCAATTAGTGGGCGTGGCCAACACACCTGAACACACTTAACAATATAGAGGATAGATATAGTTTTGTTGATGCTGRGAACGGGGTGTATATGTTTTAAATAACATTCTTACAACATTCTTTATACGTTACTAATGTTTTATCTGGTGTTTTTTATGGAAAGTTGTCTTAATGTTCTGAGAAAATGACTTTAAATWGAACAATGAGGAAACATGCAGAAAACACTATGCTGAAGTACTGRAAGTCCCACAGAAAAATGTTATTTCTTGATGTTCTCTGAACAATTTGAGAAAATTACTTTAAATAGAACCATGAGGAAAGCTGTAGGAAATGTTATGGGAAGGTTGTATCCAAAATAACCATAAGACAACCACGCTCTGACCAAGCTCTAAGAAACGTGCAGCAAGATGGCAAGATGGAGCCGACAGAGAGGGTCGCCTCGCTTCTAGTCCTTAGGAAACTATGCAGTATTTTGTTTATTTCTGTATTATTTCTTACAGAAAATTTTAAGTGTTATTACATACAGCCGGGAAGAACTTTTGGATATCAGAGTGACGTCAACTTACCAACCTTACGACCAGGAATACGACTTTCTCGATGCGGATCCTTTGTTCGCATCACCACCCAGGGCATATGATCTGATCCCAGATGCCGACCCAAAACAATGTCGCCTCCAGAAGAGGTGGACGGAGCAGCCTCATGGTCAGACTTCGGAGTTGTGCACACCACCCACCACTTCCGAGTATATTACTCGCCAATGTCCAGTGTCTAGATAACAAGGTAGACGAAATTAGGGCAAGGGTTGCTTTCCAGAGAGACATCAGGGATTGTAACATACTCTGTTTCACGGAAACATGGCTCTCTCAGGATATGTTGTCGGAGTCGGTACAGCCATCAGGATTCTTTATGCATAGCGCCGACAGAAATAAACATCTCTCTGGGAAGAAGAATGGCGAGGGTGTAGTTTTCATGATTAATGACTCATGGTGTAATCATAATAACATACAGGAACTCAAGTCCTTTTGTTCACCTGACCTAGAATTCCTCACAAACAAATGCCGACCATATTATCTCCCAAGAGAATTCTCCCCTCAAGCCGATACCAGGACGGCCCTCAAGGAACTTCACTGGACTCTATGCAAACTGGAAACCATATATCCTGAGCTGCATTTATTCTAGCTGGGGATTATAACAAAGCAAATTTGAGAACAAGGCTACTGTCACGGTCGTCATAATGAGGAGACCAAGGCGCAGCGTGGTAAGCGAACATAACTCTTTAATAAAAGAGAGAACACTGAGCAGAACTAAACAAAACAACAAAACGAACCGTGAAGCAATATGGCTAGTGAAGAACAGGCAACTAAACATAGAATAACAACCCACAAAATACCCAAGGAATATGGCTACCTAAATATGGTCCCCAATCAGAGACAACGATAAACAGCTGCCTCTGATTGAGAACCAATCTAGGCAACCATAGACATATAAACACCTAGACTATAAAACCCCTACACATACCAAAACCCCTAGACAATACAAAAACTAAACAAACCACCCTTGTCACACCCTGACCTAACCAAATAATAAAGAAAACAAAGATAACTAAGGTCAGGGCGTGGCAGTACCCCCCCCAAAGGTGCGGACTCCCGGCCGCAAACCTAAACCTATGGGAGGGTCTGGGTGGGCATCTAACTTTGGTGGCGGCTCTGGTTCTGGACGCCGCCCCCCTTCTTTACACTTATCCCTCCGCCCTTGTAGCACTGACCCGTGGATCATCGCCGGAGGCTCTGGACTGCGGATCCTCGCCGCGTGAATCATCGCCGAAGGTTCTGGACTGGGGACCGTCGCTGGAAACCCCGGGCTGGGAACCATCGCTGGAGACCCCGGGCTGGGGATCGTCGCTGGAGACCCCGGGCTGGGGACCGCGAACCTGTTCGCTCCTCGCACTCGCCCTGAGGTGCGTGTCCCAGCCCGGTACCACCAGTTCCGGCACCATGCACCAGGCCTCCAGTGCGCCTCCAGGGTCCAGTTCGCCCTGTTCCTGCTCCTCGCACTCGCCCTGAGGTGTGTGCCTCTCAGCCACCCGGTACACAAGAACCAGTTCTCGCAAGCCCACGCAGACCCAGCACAGACCCAACGCACACACCAAGCGACTACAGTGCCGTCACACTCGGCACAGTCGCCCAGAGCATCAATCACAAACAAGCGAGGACGATAGTACCCAACTAATCTCCAGAAACACACGATATCAGGAGAGTACACGATTGACAGTACCCTTACGAACACTTCTCAGCAATGCACAGACTCACAGAGCGTCATTCAAGGATCGACACAGTACCGACAAAACACTCAAGAACACAATAAGTCAATGCAAGCGATAATAATATCCGGCGACAGTAAACTACAGAAGCCAACTCACACCAGTTACCAAAGTAGCCGTCACAAAACAATCGGCGCAACCAGTAACACTCCCGTCACGCAGCTTGCACGAAGCCGTACAGTTCACCAGACCGGAACCCGAATCCAAACGACGCGGCCACAGTCGCGGAACCTCCCAACGACGGGACACTCACCAACTCACACTTCCAGGAACCTATCACATCACAAAACCCAGACGGGACTGAGCCCAACACAATTTCTTAGCCGGAACCTATCCAAACAAGAACGGGCCAACCCAAACACACTACCACAGTCCTCGATAAGAAGAACCCAACTCAACGTGACAGGGCCACAGTCCGGAACCGTCAACGAATAACGGGTAACAAAAAAACGCATCCGAGTCTGCGCAGACACAGAACAAGCAAGAGTAACCTACGCCAAGACCAGATAACCACCCAACTACCCCAGCCACAATTCGAGGATCATACGAGCGAAAAATCAGGTCCCCAAGAATATCTTAAACTAGCCACCGGCAGGGTACTCACCAGCAGAACGGTCTAGTCCCACATAGCCACGGGGATATACCACAGACGCAAGAAGGTCCAAGACACCCGAAGAGATGCTAAACGAGCGACAAGTACCACCAGCCCCAAGCCGCCGGTCTATAAAGTGACGGTCCACACCTACCCCACCCAGCTCGTTGCGATCATACAACAAGCGG
>NC_036838.1:42911816-42915471 GCF_002910315.2 Salvelinus sp. IW2-2015
AGAGGCAGCTGTTTATCGTTGTCTCTGATTGGGACCATATTAGGTAGCCATATTCCTTGGGTATTTTGTGGGTTGTTATTCTATGTTTAGTTGCCTGTTCTGCACTAGCCATATTGCTTCACGGTTCGTTTGTTGTATTTGTTTAGTTCTGTTCAGTGTTCTCTCTTTTATTAAAGAGTTATGTTCGCTTACCACGCTGCGCCTTGGTCTCCTCATTATGACGGAGAACCAATCTAGGCAACCATAGACATATAAACACCTAGACTAGAAAACCCCTAGACATACAAAAACCCATAGACAATACGAAAACTAAACAAACCACCCTTGTCACACCCTGACCGAACCAAATAATAAAGAAAACAAAGATAACTAAGGTCAGGGCGTGACAGCTACCTAACCTCCATCAGCATATTGATTGTTGTACTCGTGCGGGCAATACACTGGATCACGGCTACTCTAACTTCCGCAATGCATACAAGGCCCTCCCCCGCCCTCCCTTTGGCAAATCTGACCACGACTCCATTTAGCTCCTCCCGTCCTATAGGCAGAAACTCAAACAGGATGTACCCGTGATGAGAACAATTCTTCTCCATGGCCGACGTGAGTAAGACGTTTAAAAGTGTTCACCCTCACAAGACTGCCGGCCCAGATGACATCCCTAGCCGCGTACTCAGAGCATGCGCAGACCAGCTGGCTGGTATGTTTACGGACATATTCAATCTCTCCCTATCTCAGTCTGCTGTCCCCACATGCTTCAAGATGGCCACCATTGTTCCTGTACCCAAGAAGGTAAAGGTAACTGAACTAAATGACTATCGCTTTGAGAGACTAGTCAAGGATCATATCACCTCCACCTTACCTGCCACCCTAGACCAACTTCAATTTGCATACCGCCCCAATAGGTCCACAGACAATGCAATCTCCATCACACTGCACACTGCCCTATCCCATCTGGACAAGAGGAATACCTATGTAAGAATGCTGTTTATTGACTACAGCTCAGCATTCAACACCATAGTACCCTCCAAGCTCATTATTAAACTTGAGGCCCTGGGTCTCAACGCCGCCCTGTGCAATTGGGTCCTGGACTTCCTGAAGGGCAGCCCCCAGGTCTTGAAGGTAGGAAACAACATCTCCAGTTCGCTGATTGTTAGATTACTTGTTAGATATTACTGCACTGTCGGAACTAGAAGCACAAGCATTTCGCTACACTCGCGATAACATCTGCTAACCATGTGCATGTGACCAATAACATTTTATTTTATTTTATTTTAATTTGAACATATGGTTCTCAGAATGTTAAGCACTAGCTGGATAGTTTGTCCGTTTGGAGGCTCACAGTACTGAATTGCTTTATTTCTTTAAGTGAATTGATTCTAATAGTTTAATAGCTTTATAATCTTATTCCACTTGTAGTTCYTGCAGTGATAATATATTTTTAAATGACTGATTACATCCACTGACTATTTTGTTGTCATTTTACTTCTTGGATATTCCAACTGCAGAAGGATTTGGATGATCATGCCCCAAAATTGGGCTGAAATAACTGTTTGTGGATGGCATTTGTATTCAGAGGAGGAGTCAGACCTCATGTTCTCAACAGACTCTCCTTTTCTATCAATTCATATGATTCCATTGCAACTGAATTCAATGGGTTATAAGCAGTTATTATGGCCTATGATTTCCAAGTTAACATGATACAAAAAAGTGGTAAACCCAACACAAATCCCCAACCTGAAGAATTAAACATATTGTGGTAATATCTTGACTACGGCTGCAGTTAGTTTATCAGACTCTCCACATGGTATGATTGCACAGCAGATACAGATGGTTTCACAACATCGGTGTGTAACAACTTCAATAATTCTTGTTAAGAACTTCTCTTTCTGCTATTGTTTAGAGTAGCCTAGAAAGAGGAGAGATCAAGTTAAACATCTAGAACACTGGTGACTAAGCAGTGGTGGTTTTGAATGGGTCTTCTATATATATTTCATGGTCCCAGGAATATGGTAAAAACCAAGTTTAAACATTATTTCAGAGGAGATCTAAACAACTGGCCCATTCTGGAACTGACAAAAAGTCTCCTTAATTCCTTAACAATGAACTGGCACTGTGATTAACCACATTCTTGGATCAGTGAATGCCACATTTGCATATTTCAGTGTGTTTGCACACCACTCTTAAAGGTGTAGAGCAGGCAAATACTTGATCTGTGTTTCTTATTAACATAATTCACTGTAGCGTGTTCAAGTCCAAGTGGAAATATTCAACTCAGGATCCATGAATAAGATGCAACATACTGAATCTCAGTGTACACTCTTAGAAAAAGGGTTCCCAGGGTCCCCTTAGGAGAACTATTTTGATTCAAGGTAGAACTATTTGGGTTCCATGTAGAACTCTCTGGGGAAAGGGTTCTATTACCCAATAAGGTTCTACATGGAAAAAATGGTTATTCAAAGGGTTCCCTTGGGGACAGCCAAATAACCTTTAGGTTCTAATAGCACCTTTTTTCTAAGAGTGTAGCTATCAGGCTGTGGGAGTGGCCTACTTTATTTACCTTGCTATAATTTCCACTTGCGGCAGTGTCCATGGTGATAAGAAGCACTGTATTACCATTGAGACTGGTGGGGGGAGGGTCCCACTCTTCGTGGGGTGGGGTAATCCTGTACTGCACTCTGGGACTGCATTGCACAGAGAAGTACTTGGAGCTAGGAGGGGCCTCCTTGGCGAACAATAAATACATGTACAGTTACACATCACATCCTGATACTTTTCTTATACAAATCTATAGATTTACACAGAAACACAAAGAGGACATATCTATAGTGCAGCAGTGAGTGCAGTTCATAATCTCCTATTTCCAGAAGCAACAGGTGGCAGTGCTAGTTCTAACGTTACATTTCTACAGTAATCGTAGAGGTATGATGTCTTCTACATCCTCTTAAAATGAGCAACGTACCAACGAGGGAGAAATACTGGACTATCAACCTACACAAGAATACTGGCAAAAAAGGATTGTACTTATATGTCAAAGTATCAACCAACATCCCAGTTGTTATACTCAGTATGACCCTTGTTATAAAACATTAGGCTTAGCTGTAACCTAACACCTGGAGTCCAGGCTGAGCCTGTCACGCTGTATAATGATAGGAGACAGGCGCAGGAATACGTAATAGGGGATTTTATTTCTCCACCCAAAATAAAGTACGTCATGAAAACGACGGGGACGAAGCCCAAAACAAACACGTGTATATAAGCAGGGATGTAACCCAAACAAAACCTCTAAATAATACAGGGACGAGACCCGTAATAACAGCTGCACAAAAACACGTAGCAATGAAAGCCGATACAGCAGAGCACAAGATGAACGGACATGGGACAATAATCAACCAGGACAATGGGGAACAGAGGGCACATATATATACATACTAATCAGTGGAATGGGACCAGGTTGTGCGTAATGAGACAAGAACAGTCTGGGGTTGGTGGTTATGAATCCAATTCAGTGATGCCTAGAAAACCGGTGACGTAGACTTCCGAAGCTGGTGAACGGAATGAGCAGCAGTACCAGGGGATCCGTGACAGAGCCCAGGAGGTGCTACACCAAAGGAACATTAGGTTTTGGAGGAGGGATAGTATCGCCCGAACAACAAGC
>NC_036838.1:42916227-42926281 GCF_002910315.2 Salvelinus sp. IW2-2015
TGTAAGGGCTCTGTCGCTCTCCTCATCCTCGGACGAGGGAGAGGAGAGAAGGATCATCAGACCAAAATGCAGCATTCGGGAAATAAGCCATCTTTTTATTTAACACCGACGGCAACACGAAACAAACACTTTCAAATAAACAAAACAAGAAAACGACGTTGACGAAACTGAACATAAACTTACATAACTAAACGTAAACTCACGGACAGGAAACAGACGACATCAAAATAAACGAACAGCCAAACAGTCCCGTATGGTAACATACATTCGACGACACAGGAGACAATCACCCACAAACAAAACAGTGAGAACACCCTACCTAAATATGACTCTTAATTAGAGGAACGGCAAACACCTGCCTCTAATTAAAGAGCCATACCAGGCACAAACAAACCAACATAGAAACAGATAACATAGACTGCCCACCCAAAACACATGCCCTGACCTAAACACATACAAACACAACATAAAACAGGTCAGGACCGTTACAGAACCCCCCCTCAAGGTCGAACGCCGGGCGCACCAGCACAAAGTCCAGGGGACAGGACAAAAAAATATCCCTCAACGTGACAATACAAGGAGGGGAATATTTGTGGACTACAGGAAATGGAGGACGACACGGCCCCCATTCACACGACAAGGCTGTAGTGGCAGCAGGTTGAGGGCTTCAAGTTCCTTGCGTGTCCACATTCAACAACAAACTTCATGGTACAATTACACCAAGAACAGTCGTGAAGAGGGCATGACAAAGCCTATTCCCCTCAGGAGACTGAAATGATTTGCATGCGTTCCTCAGTGTTATGCGGGGTGGAAAGAGGAACCAGAGCAGGACTCAGAGAGGAGATGGGATGAAGTAACCAAGGTATTGATTGACCCAGGGGGAGATGGTGTTGCAGGTTCAGGGGAAGTCGGTGGGTGTTGCTGGAAACGGAGGCTGAGGCTGAGGCTGGAGTGAGAGGTGGTTGAGGACAGGGTTAGCAGGTCCGGAGGGGAATCCAAGGGAGTAGTAGAGTGGAGAAATCCAGGACAGAGGAGCAGGACCAGGGAGCAGGATAACAGACATGGGACAGGAGACAGGACCAGCATCAGAGAATTGTAGCAGAGAGGAAAACAGCTCAGGGCAAGAACAGGCAAAGAAAACAGGCACCAACATGATAGCGGATCTGATGTAACAAACGGCTAGACGGGACTGGACTGAGCAGAGATTATGATCCGGCAGCTGGGAAGTGCAGGGCTGAGATTTGTAGAGGTCTTAATTTTGAACAGTTGCAGCTGGTGGGGATTTATTATCTATCCATTTGTCAAGATTGACTATGGATAGATAATAAACAGTGAGTAGCAGCAGGAGTAAAAAACAAAGAAGGTGGGGTGGCCATTGATTAGTTGTTCCAGCATCTTTATGGCTTGGGGGTAGAAAGCTGTTAAGGACCTTTTGATCCTACTGCTAGACTTGGTCGCTCTTGGTACCGCTTTCCTTCGGTAGTAGAAGAGAAACAGCTATGACTTGGGTTATTGAAGGCTTTACAATTTTTGGGCCTTTCCTCTGGGACATTGCCTAGTATATACAGTCAGTCTTGGGATGTCAGGAAGCTTTGGCCCAGTGATGTACTGGGCCTCGCACTACCCTTTGTATGCCTTACGGTCAGATGCCAAGCAGTTGCCCATTACCAGGCAGTGATGCAACCGGTCGGATGCTCTTGATTGTACAGCTGTATAAAACACAAAACGAACACTTTGAGGATCTGAAGACCATGCCAAATCTTTTGTTGTCGTGCCCTCTTCACAAACTGTGCTTGTGTTTTTGACATGTAGTTTGTTGGTGATGTGGACACCAAAGTACTTGAACTCTTCAACCTGCTCCACTTCAGTCCTGTAAAATTAATTTTGGCCTGTTCGGCCCTCATTTTCCTATAGTTCCACAAACTCAAGCTCCTTTGTCTTCGCTCACATGTGAGACAGAGGTTGTTGACCTCCTCCCTATAGGCTGTCTCAACATTGTCTGTGATCAGGCCTTACCACGTTGTTGTCAAACGCAAACTTAATGATGTGTATGGAGTCGTGCTTTGGCCACCCAAGAACAGGGAGTACAGGAGGGACTAATCACGCACCCCTGAGGGGCCTCCATGTGGGATTCAGCGTGCAGATGTGTTGTTGCCTACCTTCACACTGGGGGCGGCCCTTTCAGGAAGTCCAGGACCAATGCCAGGCGAGCGTTAGTTCACCCAGGGCCTCAAGTTTTATACTGGGTTTGATGGGTACCAGGTGTATTGAATGCTGAGCTGTAGTCAATTAACAGCATTCTCATAGTTCCTTTGTCCAGGGGATAGGGCAGTGTGGAGTGTGATTGAGATTGTTCATCTGTGGACTCTGTTGGGCGGTATGCAATTGGAGTTGGTCTAGGGTTTCTGGCATGATGGTGTTATTTAGCATGACCAGCTTTTTCAAAGAATTTCATAGCTACTGACATCAGTACGTCGGGTGAAATCATATAGGCAGGTTAACTTTGCTTTCTTGGCCAGGGACTATGGTGGGTCTGTTTGAAACGTAAGGAAGGGGATATTACAGACTCGGCCAGGGAGAGTTGAAAATGGTCAGTGAAGACAATTGCCAGTTGTGCCGTGCATGGTTTGAGAACACGTACTGTAATCCGTCTGCCTCGAGGCCTTTGTATGTTGACCTTTTTTTTTTTTCCTTTTTTCTTTAAAGGTCTTGCTCACATCGGCTAACGGAGAGCGTGATCACACAGTCGCCCACTCCCTTGGGCTGAGAGCAACCCCACACATGAATGGTTCTCAGGATGCTTTACTATTGCATGAACAGGACTGATGGTAGCGCTCACCTTGCTTCTCCGGACAAGCTTTTCTCAGGATGCCCCAAGAATCGGAGGGGATTCATCAGAGAAATGACTTACCCCAGTCCTTCAGCCGTCTAATCCCGTACCTTTTGAGAATATGTCTGTCCCTGAGGGTTTTCCTTGAGAAAGTGGCTTCTTTGCTGCTCTTCTTGACACCAGGCCATCCTCCAAAGTCTTTGCCTCCACTTGTGCGTGCGATTGCACTGACAACCTGTGCCTGTGACATTCCTGAGCAAGTCTGTACTGGTGGTGCCCCGATCCGCAGCTATGAACAACTTTAGGAGACGTCCTGGCGCTTGCTGACTTTCTTGGGCGCCCTTGAAGCCTTCTTCACAACAAATAACCGCTCTCCTTGAAGTTCTTGATGATCCGATAAATGGTTGATTTAGGTTGCAATTCCTACTCGCAGCAATATCCGCCTGTTGAAGCCCTTTTTGTGCAAGGCAATGATGACGGCACATGTTTCCTTGCAGGAAACCATGGTTGACAGAGAAGAACAATGATTCCTAGCACCACCTCCTTGAGCTTCCAGTTCTTGTTTTTGAACTCAATCAGCACGCAGAGTATCTCCGCCTTGTCCTCGTCAACACTCACACTGTGTTAACGAGGAATCACTGACATGATGTCCAACTGGTCCTTTGTGGCAGGGCTGAAATCAGTGAATGTTTTTGGGGGATTCAGTAATTTGCATGCAAAGAGGATATCATTATCATTGATTCATTAATTCATTTGCTTTGCAATTCATTTTCATGTCGAACTTTCCACATTACTGGCTACAGTTTAGCTGATGGTTCGGAACATCATAAATAGATAAACTTGTTTTGCAGCTTCCAACGAATTCCAAACCGAATTTGAAAAAAATAGGAAAACCTTCCTCTAAATCTTCTAATATGTGCAAGCTATCCAGAGGAGGGGGGGGGGGGGGGGGGGTGTTCACCACTCCTCCGCTAATTAGTGCATAAGATTCTGTATTTACGATAAGCATAGGCTCTCTCCCTTTGTTACTTCAGATCTTCCGCTCTTTCATTCAAAACCCAACCCCCTTTCTTGTGTTAACGACGTTCATATCTTTCTGGTCCGCTAGGGGACGTTTTCTTTATGACATAAATTTGATGAATCAATGTATGAATCCATTTGTGTAGATGTAATTATGTGTGATTATTTTAGGTATTAGTAAATAAATTAATTAAACCAATTTTGTATTGCTGAGTCACCTTGTTAGCCAGCGTCGTGAGGAATATTACAACTTGAACTTCTCTTTCTGCTATTGTTTAGAGTAGCCTAGGCTCTGTTGTTCGGGCGAATACTATCCCTCCTCCAAAAACCTAATGTTCCTTTGGTGTAGACCACCTCCTGGGCTCTGTCACGGATCCCCTGGTACTGCTGCTCATTCCGTTCACCAGCTTCGGAAGTCTACGTCACCGGTTTTCTAGGCATCACTGAATTGGATTCATAACCACCAWCCCCAGACTGTCTTGTCTCATTACGCACACCTGGTTCCCATTTCCACTGATTAGTATGTATATATATGTGCCCTCTGTTCCCCATTGTCCTGGTTGATTATTGTCCCATGTCCGTTCATCTTGTGCTCTGCTGTATCGGCTTTCATGCTACGTGTTTTTGTGCAGCTGTTATTACGGGTCTCGTCCCGTGTATTATTTAGAGGTTTTGTTTGGGTTACATCCCTGCGTTATATACACGTGTTTGTTTTGGGCTTCGTCCCCGTCGTTTTCATGACGTACTTTATTTTGGGTGGAGAAATAAAATCCCCTATTACGTATTCCTGCGCCTGTCTCCTATCATTATACAGCATGACAGGCTCAGCCTGGACTCCAGGTGTTAGGTTTTACAGCTAAGCCTAATGTTTATAAACAAGTGTCATAATACTGAGTATAACAACTTGGGATGTTGGTTGATACTTTGACATATAAGTACAATCCTTTTTGCCAGTATTCTTGTGTAGGTTGATAGTCCAGTATTTCTCCCTCKTTGGTACGTTGCTCATTTTAGAGGCATGTAGAAGACATCATACCTCTACGATTACTGTAGAAATGTAACGTTAGAACTAGCACTGCCACCTGTTGCTTCTGGAAATAGGAGATTATGAACTGCACTCACTGCTGCACTATAGATATGTCCTCTTTGTGTTTTCTGTGTAAATCTATAGATTTGTATAAGAAAAGTATCAGGATGTGATGTGTAACTGTCACATGTATTTATTGTTCGCCAAGGARTGCCCCTCCTASYTCCAAGTACTTCTCTGTGCAATGCAGTCCCAGAGTGCAGTACAGGATTACCCCACCCCCACCGAAGAGTGGGACCCTCCCCACCAGTCTCAATGGTAATACAGTGCTTCTTATCACCATGGACACTGCCAGCGAAGTGGGAAATGATAGCAAGGTAAATAAAGTAGGCCACTCCCACAGCCATGATAGCTAYACTCTTAGAAAAAAGGTGCTATCTAGAACCTAAAAGGGTTATTTGGCTGTCCCCAAAGGGGAACCCTTTGAATAACCATTTTTGGTTCCATGTAGAACCTTATTGGGTATAGAACCCTTTCCCCAGAGAGTTCTACATGGAACCCAAAATAGTTCTACCTTGAATCAAAAAKRGTTCTCCTAAGGGGACCCTGGAACCCTTTTTTCTAAGAGTGTACACTGAGATTCAGTATGTTGCATCTTATTCATGGAATCCTGAGTTGAATATTTCCACTTGGGACTGAACACGCTACAGTGAATTATGTTAATAAGAAACACAGATCAAGTATTTGCTGCTCCTACACCTCTTAAGAGTGGTGTGCAAACAACACTGAAATAATGCAAATGTGGCACTCTCAACCTGATACCAGAGAGATGTGGTTAATCACAGTGCCAGTTCTATTGATAAGGAATTGAAGGAGACTTTTTGTCAGTTCCAGAATGGGCCAGTTGTTTAGATTCTCCTCTGAAATAATGTACTGTACATATCTGGACATGAAATAGACAGGTTATCTACCAGGCTTGGCGTCTGTTGGTGACTTGGACTCTTGAGTAGGGAGTGAACGCACGCGTGTGTGTGTCTATTCGCACCTTGCTGTGGAGACAACCAACCACAAATACCACCACAATTACCACCACATTACCACACCCACCACATTACCACCACACCACCACATTACCACCACTTAACCACCACACCACACATTACCACCACCATTACCACCACATTACCACCAATTACCACACATTACCACCACACCCATACACCAATGTTCCCTCGGAATTTATTTAGGCTCTGGGGAAATTTCAGGTCTTGCTGAGTGCAAAACTTGAACGTTGTGAAAATTCGGTGCATTGTCCATTGAGCGTTTTAACTGGAACTGAGGCTTTGTACCCTGCTTTAAGTTGCAGGGCTTGACATTTGACCTGGTTATTCCACTTGTTCCTGTGATAGACAAGGAGTGAACTGAAAATGGTTGTTTGACTTGTTGAACAAGAACATTTTACAACAATGAAAATCTACTCTTTTCATTTGTCACATACCATTACTACAGAGAATCAGACAAATTAATGCTACCCCTCTCCATATAGGTACTTAGTTACTCTAGCCGACACAGTTTTAGATCATTTGTATTCAGTGCAATTAGGAGTGATTGCTTCCTACATTTCTACACCCTTTAGAAATAGCTTGAGTCAGGATAAAGATCTTATTTGGTGTTCTTTAAAGGGCCCAATAGTGTTGTGTTTTGAGATCAAAAAAGGTCTTTACCCTGTACTCACTTTTTAAAGGGTCTAGAAATGTAGGAAGCAGATCACACTCCGCTACTTGCTGATACAAATTATCTGATAACTGGGCTAATAATCACGAACTAGCAAAGAATATGACCAAAATGTGCACATAGCTACATGGCCACCTTCTCGCTTGACTTCTCGGCCAAAACAAGTACATCTACTCACGATCGCTCATACTGTAACACATCCAGTTATCACAACGTAAATGACAGATCCATCTCAATGGGTGCAGATGGGCTCTATTTGTATTTAACAATAGGGCCTACCTGCAGCTTCTATTGGTTTATATGCCCACCCCCCGGTCGTAGAGTACCCCGGCTGATTAATGCCTGCCCAAGTGGCCCAATCCCAATAGGAATCTTACTTCCAGAGAGTGCCGGTTTACCCCAAGCTAGTAGCCCATGCACATCTCCCACCCAAACGAGAGATGCCTACCGATGATCTGTTAGGTCGCTGGTGTCTCATCCGCACCAGGTGCCACAGCAGCGTCATGCACAACACTGATATAGATGCTGCAGTGAGACAATATTGGTCCACTATGGTCAGTAGATATCTCGATCATCTCTAATTGCTCTATGGAAAATGGTGAACGTGCTAGGTAACCGATGGAGCAATAGATCCAATGTGTACTACTCAGGAACCCTAGTCAAAAGTTTCTCCAAACCATTTTGTGCGAAAGTTCTCATATCCTTTAGATCTATAAATCGTGGCCAGTGCATAGAAAGAAGACCGAAATTTCCTTCTCACCTGGTATTTGTTCATCCGGGTTGAACACGGTACATGTCATGATATAAAATGAGTGGTGGAGATTTACATTTGATCAATGCAATTATCAATATAACTGAGATTTACACTAGCCTGACAGAACAAGAAAAATGACACCACGTTGCTTATCCCCACAGACGGCTTGTGAGAGTGGACTACCCAGCTCATCTCAGGAATGCTGAGATAGACAGGTGGATCGCGCCAAAAATCATAATAGTCCAGGGAGTCCATCACAAATCCCACAACGCGGGTAAGCGCATCCAGAGATAACTGGCGGTGAGTATTAAATTGTTTCTGCCACCCGAAGGTCCTGGGCGAGAGGGCTACATAGCATGACCTGTTTCCCCTGACCCACTCACATGACGTGATTGAGGTTGCACCCTACATTCGCCACGATGTTCGACCTGTGTGGACAGGCTCTCAGCCTGATCCGGCAAGCCCAACACGCATCTTTCAGTCCCACATGGTAAGCAACCTCAGTGGTTACAATTTGTTCCCGTGAGGTTTAAAGGAAACGCGCGAGGCCGCGCCTCATATACCACTGCTCACCTCAATCGGATCAGGTGTGGCAGATACTGTAGTCGTTACATGATATTTTGTTCGTGATATTTACTTTTGCCAGCGGCTTCCTGAGACGCCCGGCAGTCCTTTACAGACAGGCGGTTGCAGGCTTACCGTTGATGGCTACCTGGTCATGCGCATGACACCAAAATCACACCATCAGCACCCACTCGATAGAACGCGAGACTTCTTCAACTGTATTCTGCAGGGGTAGTACCGAATGTGCATATGGTGACTGGAAGGTGACTGTGGTCCCAGATATGGTAGAGCCTTGGCTTATGGGAATGGGAAATAATGTACCGAATGAGGTGAGGTAGCTGCTAAAGGAGGGCGAGTGGAAACTTATTGTACCCTTGAACGTCATACTCCGTGAGCCCGATGTTGCTGTCATTATTTAGACCACAAGCGACATCACTCCTAGAGTACAACTATCGCAGCCGTTCCGAGAAGCACAGGACTCCAGGCGCCCGCGCGTAAGCTGCTAACCATCACCAATGCCCAGAGTACCAAGCCGTAGATAGGCGCTTGTGCATGCCCAGAAGTAACTCATCGCCATACCAGAGGGAGAGACTGGCTGTGGACCATTCGCGCGTTGTACGCACCCGAGTGGGAAGATAATTCAAGCGCCTCCTAATGCCTCAGTACAAATCCGACCCATACTTGATGTTATTTCAAAAATCCTCCAACCACTTTCTTGTCTCAAGGCGGACAAATGAAGTCCTAACATTTCCATCATTTGTCCCTTTAGTCCCTTACATCGAATGTTAAATCATTGTCATCTTTAGTCTCTCTCCCGGAGGCTGGTTAAAAATCGAGAGATGAATCATGATATGCCACCATATAGCTTTGGCTGTCTTTTTTTGGTGTGAACTGCAGATGTGTGAGTAAGGAATGAACCTTGTCAGATTAACCAACCAGAGTCCAACTAACGAACAAGTCGTCACAGAATGGTAGTCTCCCCTTCTCTCACAGTCAGGGATGCCAGATATGACGGACCAAGTGTCCCTACGGAGTGTGACGTCTCCTGATGGAAATTGGTGCGTCACGCAACGTCTCTCGCCTGTTGTATGCTTGGTACTCCCCCCGAGCCGGAGATCAACGTACAGCTTGTCCCCTCTCGCCTCAGTGTGGCTACTAGGTAAGACGAGAAGGCCTCGTATCACACAATCACTCTGCAATGTGTTCCAGCTGACAAAATCTGTACACCTATCAGTCTTCATAGACGCGGTGAGGAGTAACTAGGTGGAACCTTGCCTTATCTCGTAAGCGGCGTCTCTGCTCCGCCTGGTTGCTACCTCCGGCCCGACAGTGTTGGCTACATCGTGACCGAGGACCAGCAGAGGTCAATATGTAGAGATATGTGCAGCCCGTCTGGCTGCGACATCCGTGTGTTCCAGTGCTACGCTGGACGTAGCTCACCTCCATTGTTCATTGTTACAAGTGTAGGAGCAACTCAACAGTCTAAGCCCTAACTTGGGCAGCGGGAATCCCCATCCATATTGGATCCATTGGCATTCCGCGCGTCTCGTGTGAGATGTGGACTTCGTGCTTCGAAACAGAGAAAGCGAGATCGTGGACGTGTTCTTTAGACTCCTCTCAATAAGTGGTCCTTCATTAATCGGACCAAGTGGTATTCGCTTATATTTATTTTAGAAGGTTCACAAACAACGTTTGATTCCGGTGACAATGTCTTCGCGTTAGCTCTTACCACATGGTCTTCCCTTGCTAGTAGTGAAATTGTCATCCCGAATCAATTATTGTAAATCTATCAAGAGAAGTAAAGTCGTGCGTTGCAGCCCGCTGGTGAATTTAAAGAGAAGATCGAAGGTTATATTCACCCTGTTAATAACACTTGTATACGGAGTCACAACATCATATGATAGCTATACAAGGCCGCCAACTAACCTAAATCGGTAAAACACACCAATAGACCGTGGAGTGTGGAAGCAATAAGACTTCCTTGTGGCACAGAAAAGTCCAGGGCAGCCCATTGCACTGTTCTCTGATTGGCTGCATGTTGGGCATGTGGATGAATTCATGACTTTTGTCCCAGCTCCTGACAAAAAGGTAAACAAAAGGAAGTATAGGTTGCCCCCTCTATTTA
>NC_036838.1:42929465-42973454 GCF_002910315.2 Salvelinus sp. IW2-2015
GAACATGTGAGTAAAAACACTATGCTCTTTAATATAGAGTAGAAATGACGAAGAGCAAAGAATTGTTAATGCCGTCCATTTGCAAATAAAGTATTTAGACATGACGCAGGCTGTGGCTGCCATGTGGTTTATGTGATAATGTAAAACTGTCAGGAAGTCAATTGAAGCATACAGACAATGTTGTCTTTGTCCTCCGTTTCTGTGTAGGGATTCCGACTGCTGCTCGCCAGCCCCGACGCAGGCTRCAAACTTTTCAGGGGCTTACAGAATGACAGGCATGGACAAGCCAAAATGTTTGACGGTAGGCTTTCAGTCTCAGTGTGTATCACCTTAGTTACAACTGTATCAGCGGAGGCTCCTCAGAARAGGAAGGGGAGGACCATCCTCAGTGATTTTCATAAAAATAAAAATAATGAAACATTAAAGTTATCCTTGTTAGATAAAACTATACAATATATATTTACATCACCAAATAATTGATTAAAACACTGTTTTGCAATGAAGGTCTACAGTAGCCTCAACAGCATTCTGTAGGGTAGCACCATGGTTTAGCCGGTGGACAGCTGGTTTCCGTCCTCCTCTGGGTACATTGACATCAATACAAAACCCAGGAGATTCATTGTTCTCACCCCCTTCCATTGACTTACACAGTAATTATGACAACTTACTCCAACCTATCAGGGCTCTTGCAGCATGAATTGACATGTTGTCCACCCAATCAAAGGATCAGAGAATCAGTCTAGTACTGAAAGCATAAGCTACAGCTAGCTAGCACTGCAGTACATAAATCTTCTTGAGGCACGGATCCCGGTACCGGGATCATTTATCAACAACAACCACTAAACTGCAGAGCGCCAAATTCAAAAATAATACTAAAAATATTTATAATCATGAAATCACAAGTGAAATATACCAAAACACAGCTTAGCTTGTTGTTAATCCACCTATCGTGTCAGATTTAGAAAATATGCTTCCACGCGTTTGTGAGTTTATTCAATCACTAGACAAAACAGAAAGAACAGCTACCCCAAAATTAGCATGGTCACGGAAAGTCAGAAAAGCAATGAGTTAATTGCTTACCTTTGATAATCTTCGGATGTTTGCACTCAGCAGAGACTCCCAGTTACACAATAAATGTTTTTTTGTTCGATAAATATTATCGTTTTATAATCCAAAAACCGGCATTTGGTTTGCATGTTATGTTAGAAAACCACAGCCTCGTTCCGTTCCTGAAGGCAGACGAAATTCCAAAAAGTATCCGTAATGTTTTGCCGATCTGCGGCCAACAAGGCAGGTTCATCTCAGCCTATGCTTCCCTCCAGTCCCTCGACTTCTTGGCACTGACGGAAACATGGATTACCACAGATAACACTGCTACTCCTACTGCTCTCTCTCCGTCTGCCCACGTGTTCTCGCACACCCCGAGAGCTTCTGGTCAGCGGGGTGGTGGCACTGGGATCCTCATCTCTCCCAAGTGGACATTCTCTCTTCTCCCCTGACCCATCTGTCTATCGCCTCCTTTGATTCCATGCTGTCAAAGTTACCACCCCTTTCAAGCTTAACAACATCCTTTCATTTATCGCCCAGGTTCCCTTGGAGAGTTCATCAATGAGCTTGACGCCTTGAAATAGTTCCTTTCCTGAGGATGGCTCACCTCTCACAGTTCTGGGTGACTTTAACCTCCCCACGTCTACCTTTGACTCATTCCTCTTCTCCTCCTTCTTTTCCACTCCTCTCCTCTTTTGACCTCACCCTCTCACCTTCCCCCCTACTCACAAGGCAGGCAATACGCTTGACCTCATCTTTACTAGATGCTGTTCTTCCACTAATCTCATTGCAACTCCCCTCCAAGTCTCCGACCACTACCTTGTATCCTTTTCCCTCTCGCTCTCATCCAACGCTTCCCACACTGCCCCCTACTCGGATGGTATCGCGCGCCGTCCCACCCTTCGCTCTCTCTCCCCGCTACTCTTCTCCTCTTCCATCCTACATCTCTTCCCTCTGCTCAAACCTTCTCCAACCTATCTCCTGATTCTGCCTCCTCACCCTCCTCTCCTCCCCTTTCTGCATCCTTTAACTCTCTATGTCCCCTATCCTCCAGGCCGGCTCGGTCCTCCCCTCCTGCTCGTGGCTCGACGACTCATTGCGAGCTCACAGAAACAGGGCTCCGGGCAGCAGCCGAGCGGAAATGGAGGAAAACTCGCCTCCCTGCGGACCTGGCATCCTTTCACTCCCTCCTCTCTACATTCTCCTCTTCTGTCTCTGCTGCTAAAGCCACTTTCTACCACTCTAAATTCCAAGCATCTGCCTCTAACCCTAGGAAGCTCTTTGCCACCTTCTCCTCCCTCCTGAATCCTCCTCCCCCTCCCTCCTCCTCCCCTCTCTGCGGATGACTTCGTCAACCATTTTGAAAAGAAGGTCGACGACATCTGATCCTCGTTTGCTAAGTCAAACAACACCGCTGTTTCTGCTCACACTGCCCTACCCTGTGCTTTGACCTCTTTCTCTCCCTCTCTCTCCAGATGAAATCATGCGCGTCTTGTGACGGCCGGCCGCCCAAACAACCTGCCCGCTTGACACCTATCCCTCCTCTCTCTTCTCCAGGCCATTTCCGGAGACCTTATCCCTTACCTCACTTCGCTCATCAACTCATCCTTGACGCCGTGGCTACGTCCCTTCCGCCTTCAAGAGAGCGAGAGTTGCACCCCCTGCTGAAAAACCTACACTCGATCCCTCCGATGTCAACAACTACAGACCAGTATCCCTTCTTTCTTTTCTCTCCAAAACTCTTGAACGTGCCGTCCTTGGCCAGCTCTCCTGCTATCTCTTCTCAGAATGACCTTCTTGATCCAAATCAGTCAGGTTTCAAGACTAGTCATTCAACTGAGACTGCTCTTCTCTGTGTCACGGAGGCGCTCCGCACTGCTAAAGCTAACTCTCTCTCCTCTCGCTGCTCTCCATCCTTCTAGACCTATCGGCTGCCTTTGATACAGTGAACCATCAGATCCTCCTCTCCCCCTCTCCGAGTTGGGCATCTCCGGCGCGGCCCACGCTTGGATTGCGTCCTACCTGCAGGTCGCTCCTACCAGGTGGCGTGGCGAGAATCTGTCTCCGCACCACGTGCTCTCACCACTGGTGTCCCCCAGGGCTCTGTTCTAGCCCTCTCCTATTCTCGCTATACACCAAGTCACTTGGCTCTGTCATATCCTCACATGGTCTCTCCTATCATTGCTATGCAGACGACACACAATAATCTTCTCCTTTCCCCCTTCTGATAACCAGGTGGCGAATCGCATCTCTGCATGTCTGGCAGACATATCAGGTGGTTGCGGATCACCACCACTCAAGCTGAACCTCGGCAAGACGGAGCTGCTCTTCCTCCCGGGGAAGGACTGCCCGTTCCATGATCTCGCCATCACGGTTGACAACTCCATTGTGTCCTCCTCCCCGGAGTGCTAAGAACTTGGCGTTGATCCTGGACAACACGCTGTCGTTCTCAACTAACATCAAGGCGGTGACCCGTTCCTGTAGGTTCATGCTCTACAACATTCGCAGAGTACGACCCTGCTCACACAGGAAGCGGCGCAGGTCCTAATCCAGGCACTTGTCATCTCCCGTCTGGACTACTGCAACTCGCTGTTGGCTGGGCTCCCTGCCTGTGCCATTAAACCCTACAACTATCACACCCAGAACGCCGCAGCCCTCTGGTGTTCAACCTTCCCAAGTTCTCTCACGTCACCCCCGACCTCCCGCTCCTCCGCTCTCTCCACTGGCTTCCAGTTGAAGCTCGCATCCGCTAAAAGACCATGGTGCTTGCCTACGGAGCTGTGAGGGGAACGGCACCTCCGTACCTTCAGGCTCTGATCAGGCCCTACACCCAAACAAGGGCACTGCGTTCATCCCACCTCTGGCCTGCTCGCCTCCCTACCTCTGAGGAAGTACAGTTCCCGCTCAGCCCAGTCAAAACTGTCCAGCTGCTCTGGCACCCCAATGGTGGAACAAACTCCCCCACGACGCCAGGTCAGCGGAGTCAATCACCACCTTGGAAACACCTGAAACACCACCTCTTTAAGGAATACCTAGGATAGGATAAAGTAATCCTTCTAACCCCCCCCCCCCCTTAAAAGAGTTAGATGCACTATGTAAAGTGGTTGTTCCACTGGATATCATAAGGTGAATGCACCAACTTGTAAGTCGCTCTGGATAAGAGCGTCTGCTAAATATTAAATGTAAATGTAAAATGTAGAAACATGTCAAACGTTTTTTATATCAATCCTCAGGTTGTTTTTAACATACATAATCGATAATATTTAAACCGGACGGTAACTATTCAATAAAAGAGGGAAAGAAAATGTCGAGCTACCCCTCTCGCGCGCAGGAACTAATCAAAGGACACCTGACTCGTTTTGAAAAATCTCGCTCAGTTTTCAAATAAAAGCCTGAAACTATGTCTAAAGCCTGGTCACAGCCTGAGGAAGCCATTGGAAAAGGAATCTGGTTGATACCCCTTTAAATGGAAGAGAGGCAGGCAACGGACACAGGGATAAAAAAAAGCACTTCCGGGTTGGATTTCCTCAGTTTTCGCCTGCAAAATCAGTTCTGTTATACTCACAGACAATATTTTGACAGTTTTGGAAATATGGAGTGTTTTCTATCCTAATCTGTAATTTATATGCATATTCTACGATCTGGGCTGAGAAATAGTCCGTTTACCTTGGGAACGTTATTAAAAATAAAAAATATCAGAATTCTGCCCCCTAGCTGAAAGAAGATAAAATGTGGTGAGTAGTTGACTCGGTTATGATATGAAGGTTTGGCTTGGAAAGTTTTTTTTTGCCTGGTCACAGACAGCTGATGTCTTGTGCACGGAAGTCCACAGGTAAAGGGAAAATGTGAGAGGAGGAGAGCGAGAAGTAACTATAGTAATTAAAGGGATCATGCTGTTTGTATGTGGCTGCTCTGGAAAGTGAACTGTGCCTATAGAAAGTGAACTATGCTTATAGACATAGATTAGGAATCACTGGCCACTTTAAGGAAATTAAACACTAGCCACTTTAATAATGTCTTCTTATCTTGCATTACTCATCTCATATGTGTAAACTGTACTCTATACTATTCTACRGTATCTTAGTCACTTTAGTTGTTTGTAWACATTGCATCACCCATCTCATATGAATATACTGTACTCTATACTATGCCACTGTAGGGGCGGCAGGTAGCCTAGTGGTTAGAGCGTTGGACTAGTAACCGAAAGGTTGCAAGATTGAATCCCCGAGCTGATAAGGTAAAAATATGTYGTTCTGCCCCTGAACAAGGCAGTTAACCCACTGTTCCTAGGTCATCATTGAAAATAAGAATTTGTTCWTAACTGACTTGCCTAGCTAAATAAAGGTAAAATAAAGAAATAAAAAATCTTAGTCCATTGCCGCTCTGACATACACTACCGTTCAAAAGTTTGGGGTCACTTAGAAATGTCCTTGTTTTTGAAAGAAAAGCACATTTTTTTGTCCATTAAAATAACATCAAATTGATCAGAAATAYAGTGTAGACATTGTTCATGTTGTAGCTGGAAACGGCAGATTTTTTATGGAATATCTACATAGGCGTACAGAGGMATATTATCAGCAACCATCACTCCAATGGCACGGTGTGTTAGCTAATCCAAGTTTATCATTTTAAAAGGCTAATTGTTCATTARAAAACCATTTTGCAATTAAACAATAAAACTGGCCTTCTTTAGACTAATTGAGTATCTGGAGCATCAGCATTTGTGGGTTCGATTACAGGCTCCAGATACTCTACTAGTCTAAAGAAGGCCAGTTGTATTGCTTCTTCAAACAGAACAACAGTTTTCAGCTGTGCTAACATAATTGCAAAATTAATTGCAAAACATAATTGCTTTTCTTTCAAAAACAAGGACATTTCTAAGTGACCCCACACTTTCTAACAGAGGTGTATATATTGTCTTAATCCATTCTTTACTTAGATTTATCTGTATTTTGGGTATATGTCATGAAACTGTTAGATATTACTGCACTATCAGAGCTAGAAGCACAAACATTTCACTGCACCCGCAATAACATCTGCTAAACACGTGTATGTGACCAATACGATTTTTATTTTACTAGGCAAGTCAGTTAAAAACAAATTCTTACTTACAATGACAGCCTACCCCAGCCAAACCCAGGCAATGCTGGGCCAATTGTGCACCACCCTATGGGACTCCCAATCACAGTCAGATGTGATGCAGCCTGGACTTGAACCAGGGACTGCAGTGATACCTCTTGCGCTGAGCTGCAGTGCCTTAGACCGCAGCGCCMCTCGGGAACCCATYATTTGATTTGATTTGTATGTGATCAGGGGTGTATTCATTCTGTTGAAAAGCTTTACTGAAACGGAATGAAACGGGGATAAACATACGTGAATTTGTCTAATAGAAACTCTGCAACTGGTGGACTGGAAACTTTGCAACTGGTGGACTAATGATTACACCCTAGATCAGCTAGATACAGGCAGTATTGAATGTGCCAATCTCTGTCACCTTGATTACTCACAAAATTCTCTTTACCTGTGCACCTACGTTCATAGGCAAAGTTGTAACAACCTCGTTGGGTATAGGGAACGTTTGAGTATCAAGTAGCCTTAACCTATCAATGTTACATTGAGCTGGGTGAATGGAATGCATAATACTGTATGTGTTACTAATTAACACTCACTTCCTTCTCGATCCTAACAGGTCTTGGAGCAGAAGAAGAGATTACGGTAGATGAGATTTTGAGTGATGACAAACTCAGAGCAGAAAACGACTATGTCCAGGTGAGGGAAACTAAACGCCAGATGAACTAGTTACTCAGAGAGGCTAACAGAGCATTGCAGTGCTTGGTGAAATAACCATGTAGATGTTGTGACTGCTGCCGTYCCACAGAGCTGTATAGACTGGAACAGGGATGTCCTTAAGAGGGAGCTGGGTTTAGAYGACGATGATATCATTGATCTGCCCATCCTTTTCCATGTGATGGAGGAGAACAGGGCAGTGGCCTATTACCCAGACATGGTGAGCATACGCAAGTTCTACACTAGAACACCTCCAAACCAAAAGTACTTCTTATTTTATTTGTTATACATTTTACATTACATAATGGCAAACCTCAAAAATGCTGCCAAATCATTTTAGACATTTTGTGATGATTTTCTACATGTGATTAGGAAGTATGCTCAAATCATCTACTACCCAAGTAGCGCAAGAAACAAATCCTAATTGAGGCATATGTCTCTACCTCCAGGTGAACATGATTGTGTTGGGGAAGAACCTGGGCATCCCTAAACCGTTTGGGCCCAAGGTGAATGGCTGCTGTGCCCTGGAGGCAGAGATGACCTCCCTCATGGAGGGCCTGGGACTCAGCTGCACATACATTGATGACTTTGCCTCCTACCACAAACTGCTGGGAGAGGTTCACTGTGGCTCCAACGTCCGCAGGGAACCCTTCTCCTTCAAGTGGTGGAACCTGGAGATGTGAGGGATTTGGGGCAAGGAATGGTTGTAGTTAGAAAGAGGGAATAAGGCTTGATGTTAACAGCAGCAACAATCGCCAGCAGCAGTCATCTTCAAACAACAACAGTAGTCCTTGTACTGTATTACCCCTTTGTCTTTATTAAACATGTATTTGCCTTTTTTTTTTTTACAAAAGGATGAAAAGCTATATTTACAAACAAGACTTTCGAATTTTAACAAGGGCTTAAGCAGATTATCAACGAGAACAGAAATACAATCATCTGAATTAAGCACATTGCAGGTTGGATCTGTTGTTTGGATTGGCTAGGTGCTCAATCCAAGTGTCTTGCATTTACATGTACAAACACAGGTACAGATGAACAGGACCACAGAGAAATGTGCAAGTATAATCTGGAGCCACCAGAGGGTGTGATCCAACTATTCAAGCATTTCTGAAGACTAGTGAGAGTAATAATACATTTATTTTAAGCTTTGAGATGAACATAGTGTTTGATATATTTTGAGTTTCAGTGCCTGGAATACACACTGACTCCAAAGGCTCTCTTAAGCTGATGAAAGGTTACTTTCTCATCTTTCCAATCACATTTCAATTAATAGTATTTTGTTGAATCATAATCTTCAGAATGGTGTTTAATAATAAATATATGTCAAACTAACTGTATTTTGATGTAGTGTTACTTACTTATGCAGAGATCCTTTAGATTCAACTGAAATATTTCCAAAGGAGTGTAAAAGGTTTATGCATTAATGCCACAACTGACAATAAAGCACAACTAAATTCCATATTAGCTTTTGTTCATTTCATTGAAATAAAAAGTAATGGAAACCATGCCTTCATATCAGGTCTTTTCATTATATAAATCTGAGATGAGGGAAAATGTCACTAATCAGGAAATGTAAAACATTACACAAGATACCCAGGTTCCATTCATTGAGAGCAGATGTCTACAAATGAATACATATATCTGTTTAGTTTTATATTCAAACCAGTTGGTGATAGATTCCATTTGGCGATATCCCCCATGGGATAGATTCCTTATATGAAAGGGGATACCCTCCTACAAAGCAGCTTACTTAACACAATCATTAAAAAGGCAACTTCAAGACTTGTCACAGTGTAATTCTTTTTAAAAACCAAGTCAGATTTTCAAAAGATCAGCAATTACTTGAAAATGTAGTGCCGGTTTMCACATCTASACKTATGTATCCCCATATTTCTCTATCGAAACTGATGTAAAGAAATAATAACTCTTTATCTGTCTGCTTTTCTAGAGAAGTTTGACTGGTTTGAAGAAACRATCTATTTCCAGCATGGTACTGTACAGTTGACATGGGTTTGCAAGCAGATTTACACCATGCACCATGTATACACATCCAAACACATACTCTAAATCAAACTAGAGGTTTTAAAAAATAAACTGAAGACAGTAGTCACTGGACAGTAGCTTGGCTTTGGAGGCTGTGTGCTTTGGTTAGGTCACCTTRGAGGAATGTCTGACTGTGTGGTACTATCTACAGTATGGGACAGTGATGAAGACTGATGAGTAATTTAGTTTGGACACCAGACCTTATCAGTAATTCAATACTTCATGTTTTTTTCCTCAGTTTATAGGGGCAATCTGCGATTGCTACATAGATTTTTWAAATTAATTATATATACCCATTTATTCTTGAAGAATATTACTTATAAATGCTTCATGTCGTTAGTTCAACTGTCGTATCCCATCAAAACCCAAAACATAAGCGTTTTTACTCATTTGTTAGTTAACAAGGTAACTGTAAACAAACACTATATAGCCTCACCATGGTTAAAACTATAATTTTGCTATCATGGATGGTCAGTCCTTGCATCCATAGCTGTGTCTAGGAATTTGAGAGTGGTTACTTTTATCCAGCCCCATCACTCAGCTGGTTATCGATACAGTGGCGGGGTAAAGACTTTGTTATTGTTTGAACTGCAGATTACCCCTTTAAATGGCCTGAAATACTTTGACTATAATTATGGAGTCAGTAAAATATTGTCCATTCATCAACATAACCTGTGAACTGCAATTGTACAGTTTGTCAGGGGAAATTAATAATGGAATCAAAACTAGCAGCAGCATGATGATAAAAGTACCTTCTATCAAAAACATGTAACATTTACTAAAAGTTTCTTGTCAACATCCACCATTACACTCTTAATTGACCATTAATAAAACACAAGGCTTAGTGTGACATCAAAGGATCCGGGACACCAAGAGTAACAAATGTACAGTATCATGGTGGGATGTGAGGTTGATCGAAGCAATAATGACAGTTCTTCCAACAATGACAACAGGACAACATCATCTTATCCTCCTCATTCATTCCTCTTTAGCCTAACAGAAAACTTCCCCTAATGCATGATCAACGGGTCTCCTGCAACACCAATCTGTCTAATGCTTAAGATCCTCCCCTCCCTCCACCTTCGAAACAAAACAAAAACAATGCCATAGAGAGGACAAGGGAGAGTATACTATGAGTTACCACATGAACAGATTCAGATTTCACAGAGYTCATGGAGCAGAAATWTATGCAGGCTAAGCSAGCCAACAGACAACAGCCAGAAGCGATACTGTGTGAGTGGCACTCCTTTTGGGAATGGGTGCKGKCCRMTCCTCTCCTTCACCTCTCTTGGCATGCTAGGAGTCAGCCACATAGAGTTGGGATGAGGGATGGCTGTAAGTGCATSTCCATGGACCTGGCTGTTCAGACTGGACTAGCCTAMACCAGGTCTGTCTGTCTGTCCCAGCGACTAGCTCTGGTCCTCCTCTGCATCTGTGGTGGAACACACGTGCGCTTGCTTCATCTCCTGYAGGGGGTGCMTCTTATGGGAATGCTGTKGGAGGMGGGACTGGGGTCAGACACTATCTTTACTACTACAGGTCGCACACAAACATCCAAATACAGACATGGGTAACACGTGGTCAGTAAGCTACATCTACTGAGTTGAACAACTACAGGTACCTGCTAATGGACATCCATGTAGTGATCAATGGGGAGAGGCTAACAGTTCTGGACGCAGACACAGAAAGAAAATGACAAGGTTAACAAAGACCACAATTACTGAACAACAATGAAGAGGAAAAGTTTAGGGCATTTGTACATTTATAAGCAGTTTTTTATAAAATGGTTTATATATACCTGTATGTAAGCGGAATGAAATCTGTCTTCAATGTACACAGCTAGTACAGTGAACGAGCAGAGATGTTACAGAGGATCTGATTATTAAATTAGTAAACCCGATCTCACCGATGATGACCGCTCTGTCTTGTCTCGGCTCTCCGCCTTTTTGAGCTCTTCGCCTTTGCTCCCCTCAGGCTGCTGGGACCGTGCAGGTGCTGTCAGGAAGGGGTAGACATGAGCCATCATGACAAACAAACTCAACTTTTTGTACCTTATGGCAGTATTGAAAACATTAATGAAACAACTCACCTGGAGAGCTGCCCTGGCTGGTGGCACTAGTACTGCTCACACTATCCTCTACCCAGGAGAGGTACGCAAATGAGTCCCTCTTGTGTGGTGTTCCAGAAAAGGACAGGCTCTCCTGCAACAAACAAACACAACAGAAATTGTCAGGATCTTTAGCTTTTTGTTCATTTTGAGTGTGTCATTATTATATTGACATGACCTCTATGTGATGGTGTGCTGTATGCTAGTGATTGACGATCGAAAAAGAGGGGCACCTACCAGTCCTGTGTCGTACTCTTCGATGCCTCGTTATCCGTGTTCCTCCACCACACTGGCGAAGCTGCTGGCGTTGGACGAGGAGCGGGACATGTCCTGGGCCTCAGGGATAGACGGGGCCCTGCAACACATGGCCAAACTACACACCTGGGTTACTCTGACGACTCTAACATGCACGCACACACACACACACACACACACACACACACACACACACACACACACACACACACACACACACACACACACACACACACACACACACACACACACACACACACACACACACACACACACACACACACAACCACAACACACACACTATACACATGTTCTTCAGCATGGGCTTGACAGCACTATTAAATACTGTCTATTCACCTGTTCTTTGTTGTGGGCATCTCTGGTGAGCTCTGATTGGATGAGTTCTCTGATTTGGGGTCCTGGGAGATGTGTCCACTGTCTGGAGTCCTCTGTGTGCTGGGGGACACTTCCCGACTGAGGTAGGAGGGGATAGAGAGGCATCAGGATGGGCTCATAGACATTACTGCTAATCAGTGGAGGCTCCTCAGAGGAGGAAGTGGAGGACCATCCTCTTCCGTGAATTTCATAAAAATTAAAATTGTAAAACACTGAAAAGTTATGCTTTTTAGATTAAACTATACTAAATATATTCACATCACCAAATAATTGATTAAAACACACTGTTTTGCAATGAACGTTTACAGTACTCTGTAAGGTAGCACTATGGTGTGGCCATACGACAGCTAGCTTCCGTCGTCCTCTTGGTACACTGACTTCAATAGAACACCTAGGAAGGAGGCCCCTTCCATAGACTTACACAGTAATTAGGACATCCTCCAACCTATCAGAGCTCTTGCAGCATGAACTGACATGTTGTCCACCCAATCAAAGAATCAGACAATGAATCTAGTACTGAAAGCATAAGCTACAGCTAGCTAGCACTGCATTACATAAAATGTGGTGAGTAGTTCAAATCAAATCAAATCAAATTTGATTTGTCACATACACATGGTTAGCAGATGTTAATGTGAGTGTAGCGAAATGCTTGTGCTTCTAGTTCCGACAATGCAGTAATAACCAAGGAGTAATCTAACCTATCAATTTCACAACAACTACCTTATACACACAAGTGTAAAGGAATGAAGAATATGTACATAAAATTATATGAATGAGTGATGGTACAGAATGGCATAGGCAAGATGCAGTAGATGGTATCGAGTACAGTATATACATATGAGATGAGTAATGTAGGGTATTGAAACATATAAAAGTGGCATTGTTTAAAGTGGCTAGTGATACATGTATTACATCAAGATGGCAAGATGCAGTAGATGGTATAGAGTACAGTATGTACATATGAGATGAGTAATGTAGGGTATGTAAACATTATATGAAGTGGCATTGTTTAAAGTGGCTAGTGATACATTTTTCCATACATTTTTCCATTGTTAAAGTGGCTGGAGTTGAGTCAGTATGTTGGCAGCAGCCACTCAATGTTAGTGGTGGCTGTTTAACAGTCTGATGGCCTTGAGATAGAAGCGGTTTTTCAGTCTCTCGGTCCCTGCTTTGATGCACCTGTACTGACCTCGCCTTCTGGATGATAGCGGGGTGAACAGGCAGTGGCTCGGGTGGTTGTTGTCCTTGATGATCTTTATGGCCTTCCTGTGACATCGGGTGGTGTAGGTGTCCTGGAGGGCAGGTAGTTTGCCCCCGGTGATGCGTTGTGCAGACCTCACTACCCTCTGGAGAGCCTTATGGTTGTGGGCGGAGCAGTTGCCATACCAGGCGGTGATACAGCCCGACAGGATGCTCTCGATTGTGCATCTGTAAAGGTTTGTGAGTGCCTTTGGTGACAAGCCGAATTTCTTCAGCCTTCTGAGGTTGAAGAGGCGCCTTCTTCACCACGCTGTCTGTGTGGGTGGACCAATTCAGTTCGTCCGTGATGTGTACGCCGAGGAACTTAAAACTTACAACCCTCTCCACTACTGTCCCATCGATGTGGATAGGGGGGTGCTCCCTCTGCTGTTTCCTGAAGTCCACGGTCATCTCCTTTGTTTTGTTGACRTTGAGTGTGAGGTTATTTTCCTGATACCACACTCCGAGGGCCCTCACCTCCTCCCTGTAGGCCGTCTCGTTGTTGTTGGTAATCAAGCCTACTCGCACTTTCAGTTTCGCGCGAATGCTGCCATCAATCCACGGTTTCTGGTTTGGGAATGTTTTAATAGTTGCTGTGGGTAGGACATCGCCGATGTTAATAAACTTGCTAATAAACTCGCTCACCGATTCAGCGTATTCGTCAATGTTGTTTTTTGACACAATGCGGAACATATCCCAGTCCACGTGATCGAAGCAATCTTGAAGCGTGGAATCAGATTGGTCGGACCAGCGTTGAACAGACCTGAGCGCGGGAGCTTCCTGTTTTAGTCTCTGTCTATAGGCAGGGAGCAACAAAATGGAGTCGTGGTCAGCTTTTCCGAAAGGAGGGCGGGGGAGGGCCTTATATGCGTCGCGGAAGTTAGAATAACAATGATCCAGGGTTTTACCAGCCCTGGTAGCACAATCGATATGCTGATAGAATTTAGGGAGTATTGTTTTCAGATTAGCCTTGTTAAAATCCCCAGCTACAATGAATGCAGCCTCAGGATATGTGGTTTCCAGTTTACATAGAGTTGAYTCAAAGAGAGAGAAAGAACAGTTAGTTGAACAGTTTTGAACAAATTAACTTCTTCAAAAATGAAGGAGAAGCAAGAGAGAGAGAGACTTTTTTTCACTTTCACTTACTTAGCTAGCAAATGCAGGTGGCCAGTTTAGTTACTCAAACACCCGGCTCAAACAAAGGGATGCTATGCTAGCTAGCTGGYTATGACCAACACAACACTTGAACTCTTCCAAGTCAAGGTAAGCTTTTGGTTTTATTAATTTATTGCCACCGGGGCCCGCCGGTGTAACTGCTTACTGACTATACACTAACGTTACTGCATGATTGTAGCAGGTTTACTAATGCATTAGTTATATTAGCTATGTTGACTAGGACTTTACTTTAGCTAATATGGGGACAACGATGTAGGATGTGTGTAGTGGTTATGACATGGTTTGGCTTGGAAAGGTTTATCCGCCTGGTCACATACAGCTGATGTGTTGTTCATTGAAGTCCACACACGAAGGGAAAGGTGAGACGAGGAGAGTGCATAGAGGCAAGAAGGAATACAACAAAGCTGCTATGAAAGTGAACTGTGTTTATGCGTGATCAGAGGTGTATTCATTCCGCCGATTCTGTTGAAAAACGTTTCTTTTAAACGGGACTGACATGAACTATTTATGTTGTCTAACCAATCAAAGGATCAGAGAATCAGTCTAGTACTGAAAGCATAAGCTTCAGCTAGCTAGCAGAGCAGGGCAAAAAATGTGGTGAGTAGTTGACTCGGTTATGATATCAAGGTTTGGCTTGGAAAGTTTTTTTTGCCCGGTCACAGACAGCTGATGTGTTGTGCACTGAAGTCCACAAGCGAAGGGAAAATGTGAGATGAGGAAAGTGCATAGCTGCGGGAAGTAATTATACATTGATCAAAAGGATCATGCTGTTTCTATGTGGCTGCTAGGAAAGTGAACTGTTTGTGTGTGATCAGGGGTGTATTCATTCTGTCGAACAACTTTACTTAAATGGGAGAACAACTTTACTTAAATGGGATAAACATACCTGAATTTGTCTAATAGAAACTCTTGTTTGCAACTGTTGGACTAATGATTACACCCTAGATAAGCTAGATGCAGACAAGAGTGTACAAGGCGGTATTGAATGTGTCACTGTCTGTCCATGTGTCACTGTCTGTCATCTCACTTTTTTTTTCGACCTGTGTTTTAAACTTTCATTCATAGGCTAGGTTGTAGCAACCTCATGATTGATATCGGGAAAATTAGAGTATCATGTAGTAGCCTAAACCTATCGATGTTACATTGAACTGGGTGAATGGAATATGAATGACAGTCACCCAACATGCTGTAATAGAAATAAGGCCGTGCTCATGAGAAAAAAAAATCGTCCCTCATCATATAAACGACACTGACCGCCACTGCTGCTATAATGCATATCAGTTTATCGATTGGAAGAGTCAAACACCAACACGTCTCTCCAGTCACCTGGCATATCTTTGAATGCCTCATCTCTTTACCCCAAAGGTTGTGTGTTCGAATTGCGTCGGTGACAACTTTAGCGTCTTAGCTAATAACCAACTTTAGCTAAACACAACAATGCGTTTTGCAAGTACTTTAGCATGTTAGCTAGCCATACTTTAACATATCCCTAACCCTTAACCTATCCCTAACCTTAACCTACCATTAACCTGCTAGCTAACATTAGCCACTAATGTTAACGCAACGGCGACACAGTTGACCGCCATTCAGAATGACTTGGTATTGGACCATACTTCTGGTACCTTTCATTTCTCATCTTCTATGCTTTCTCTCTGACACCCCATTTTCCTCTTTCTTCTCTAGGTATCCCAAGAAGCCCTCCTCTCACCTCCTCTCCTGCACCTCCTGGATGTTCTCGATCCCGATGGCGCTGCTCCGTCTTGCACTGAAGGGCCCAGACTTCTTCCTGGTGGGGCTCTTCCCAGGAATGATCAGAGACTGGGGAGGAGTGGCTAGGTTAGTCAGCCACAATACTATATTCCTCTAGCATGACTTATAAAGTAAAAGACAGAGGCTACTGTAGGGCTATAATACACAACTTGGTCTGTTTTACATTCAGTGAAAACATGAACTCCATTCAAATAGGCATTTGTTGATTGGCATTTGTTGAATGTCATTGAGATTCTGCAGCACAATGACTCAAATGCCTTCCGTATTTGATACTTGCTATCTACAACACATGAGAAACGTTATGGGGGGACTAAAATGAAGTGACAGTGGCTTGTTGGTGAAATACTATTTGAGCTACTCCATCATGTTGTATGAGTGAAAGAGAGGAATTGATACACAAAGGTAATAAACCAGTAATTATTTTCACAGACCTTTCCACTTTTGTGACGGAAAATCTTATTACCTAAATTATAGGTTTCTTACAACCTAGTGGTTTTACCCCACACTTGAGATGTAGAAAATGATTGCTTTATAAATGGCTCTAAAAAAATATTAGTTTCAGCAGAAAGCAACAGTAATTGAGTCATGCAAAGAGACATAGAACCACACAAGTAAGCGAAGAAAAGAGCAGAGAAATAGCACATTAGAAGGGAGATTTATACATGAACCTCTTCTATTGTTCCTATCCCTATGGCACTGCCGCGACGTCCATGATACCTACTGGGACTTTTCCCTGGGACAAGTAATGACTGAACCACACAGGGGAGGAGGAAGCAGAGAAAGAGAAAGGGATAAAGAGAAAGAGGATGAGAGTAGAAGATACAATAATACACCATTTGAACAGCATGGTACAAATTAGAATGTGAGCTCACAGTACACCATACGATACAGAAGACAGGAGACATATGAGCACATATTTAAAGGCCATTCACATTGAAAGACCATTCATATTGAAAGGCCATTCCCATTGAAAAGCCATTCACATTGAAAGCTGGACTAAAGTTAGAGACCACAGAGTGCGGAAGGAAATTGAATAAGATACAGCATATGGGCAGAATAGCCCGTGTAGCTTGGTCTCACTCTTCTTTCCTTGTCCTGACAATGAACAAACACAAAGAGGAGTTTGTCAAATCACAGAGTGAACCTGTTTAAATAGGTAGATGAGAGGTAGAGAGATGGAAAGGAGGGACTGGCACAATCCAAAGGGCAGATTTACTTTTTGGAATGTAGCAGGAAAAAGTAATTAGTAAACCAATAGTAAACCAGCAGCTGTTTCTTTGGATTGCATGCCAGAGTACTTGCAACCTGTAAAGTGACACAAAGTGGAAAAAGATGCATGCATACACTTCTTATCTCCACAACTGCCTTCCATGCACAGCTCCATGCCAGACTAGCTTCCTGCAGCGCCCATGTAACACTCATGACAGCAAGGTAACAAGGGAGGGCAAGGTAACACTCATGACAGCAAGATAACAAGGGAGGGACTCTGGGTAGTCTGACAGCTAAACTCATCTCTTCTCAAATGGCTCTCAGGTTGCCAGAGAAAGCAATTCAAGCTTCACAATCTTAGAAGACTCAAAAGCCCACAAAGTCTATGAAGTGGCACAAAGGGTTAAAGGTTCTTCGAGATCATTCACATAAAATCAACTTTCCAAAAAGCACACCACCACCTACTTATAGCCTCAACAGGTCTGTGAGCAGATTATACCATCATACCAAGTCCAGCTACATCTAACATCTCTGATAACTGGATTTAACTATATGAAATGAATATGATTTAGGGTTGAGCATGACTTTGAATGACATGGAAGACACATTTCAGATGAATGTATTCAGTTGTACAACTGACTCTGTATCCCCTTTCCCATTCTCATGACATGGAAATAAACACTACTGTAAAATAAACAGTGGTTCATATGAAAATGCCATGGAAAAAGTTATGGAAAATGGCAAACTATGGAGGTGACTGATATGAGGGTACCATATATGAAACATTGTGTTTAATCAAGGGATTTGAGCACAGGTAGGTACAGGCGGTCAATGACTATCCCACAGTGGAGAGAGGATAGTGTATGCAGTAGTTGGTATTGGGTGTTGTTAGAGGAGGGTCTGTGTCTACTACAGGGGAGTCAGTAGACAGGCCCACGTGGGCCTCTGGTAATACCAAAAGGGTTACTTACTATCCCTGGGGTTTTGGGGGTCTCGGTAAAGCTGCTACTGAGACTAGTGGAGACAGTGTGTGGCTTCTTGTTACTGAGGCCCATGGCATCCATWGACTGGCTTCTGCTGCGGATCACCCGCTACAGAGTACAGAGAGAGATGAGGAGACACGATCGGTGAGTGTGTATGGACCCTAAACTTCGCCTCAACCACACTAACCCTGAATTCTAATGATAACCTGTGATTGAGATTGTGCAGGACCGTATGTGAACACTTGAGAGCAGTGTAGATCAGTGAGAGTTAAAGAGTCTAAAAGAGAGAACATGTCTTTTAGTGGAAGAGAGGAGACAGTTCCAGTGATTCACACTGACAGGTAGGTTTGAATGAAGTCTGAGGGTGGGTATTCAGAGGAGAGTGCATAATAATCCTTCAATGTCTTTCAAGTGTTCAGTAGACTCATCCATGAATGATGTGCAGGGCTGGAGAGAGACTGACAGAGTAAGAGAGATGCAGAGAAAGAAAGAGAGTGGAAAAGACAGAGGGAGAGAGAGAGTGAGACAGAGAATAAGAGAGAGGCACAGACAGAAAGAAAGTGGGAGGAACAGAAGAGAGACAGAGAGCGAGAGAAGAGAGAGAGAGAGAAGAGAGAGAGAGGAGAGAGAGAGAGAGAGAGAGAGAGAGAGAGAGAGAGAGAGAGACAAGACAGAGCCAGAGAGGAAGAGAGCAGAGTGGCAAATGGGGAGCCATGCGGGCAGGCTCATCCGTTCCCTAATGAGAGGCCATTACAGTGTTCGTCAGAGACACACAATCACAGCTCCTCCACTGCCATGGCTCACTGCCCTGCCCAAACTCCACCACCCTAATGGTCATTGATGGAGGACTTAGAGTCAGAGTGCTGGATGCACATTGACAGGGACGCTCCCAACTCTCTGATCCTCCTCTGGTCACATGACACAGTGGGATATGATATGGTAACAGCCAATCTTCAACAGCATCAGCGCACTTCCAGAGAGCAAAAACACTTCCTTTTCTGTGCCTTATTTTTCATGCATGAATACCCAGAATCCCTTCCAGGAAATAAAGAAAGCATTTATTTTTCAATATTCAACCTCTTTCATGCAGGTCAAGTGCCCAATTAAGCTTGCACCTCGCATAGTAGGGGGTTACCTTAAAGGACTCAAAGAAGCCCCCTCCCCCCCCAGCCCCATTCTCCAGTTTGTCCTCGTCCCCTCCCAGGCCCATCATGGACTGGCTGTTGATGTGTAGCTCCTCATACAGGGTCTCCAACAGGGCCGACCGCGTGCGCTCCTGACAACAACACACACTCATCAGTCAGAGGATAGTGTCCTCAATAAAAATCAATGACATGTAAACACTTGTGCAGACAATTCTGCAGGCATTCAGTGTACAATACAGTTCAACACATGAACGCACACACAGAGACACAAACATGTGCCTTTACAGAGATACAAACAAAGGAACAGGAGCTGATAGTCTGCAAACGGCCATGATCCAGTCATTCACCCTCACATACAGCATCCACACTAACACAGACAGACGGTACGGTAAATGGTGCAGCGAGAGCAGCGTGACTCCGCCCCCACACTGCATAGCATGCCGTGGCACGCTCCTGCTCTCACCTCCAGTTTTGCAAACTTCTCAGCCTTGTAACAGGCATACTCCGCATTGATCAGCTTAGTGAACAGGAACTCATGGAACTCATAACCCTAGAGAAGAAAGGGAGGGAGGAGGAAAGTCTGAATTAATATATGTTGTCCCTCTCATGGGCTCACCTAGTTTATCCATTATTTAGATTCATGACTTCTCACCTTTTTAAAGATGGCTGGGTCCGGTAGAGCGGGTCCAAAGAAAGGCACATCATCTCTCGCTGTCACAGACACCTGGAGGGGTAGAAGAGAGGTAGAATGTACCCAAATGACAACAGTCCATATGACACCACTAAATGACATAACACTGACTAGCCTATATAAACATTTAAGAGGCAGGTAATAGGCAGGAACAAGCAGGACAGTTAGTTGCCAGTCAGTTACTGATTGATCTCTAATAAGGAATATGCAGGTTGCTTTGTGCCAAGCCTCTATGTATTGAAATAGGAGGCTTGAACAGGTTTATAGACTGTGAGGAGTCCAACTATCCCTCGGCTAACAGTACCTTGTAYGTGACATTGTCTGAGCAGGCATTCTCCACCTGCACCACCACGTAGGCATGCAAGAAGTTGGAGGCTATCATGTCTGGCACAAAGGGTGTGTTTTCCTCCTGAAACAAGATGGCCACGATGTCGTTGCCTATGTGCCTCTTCCTCTGCAACTGCAAACACAACATTGTCACCATTATGGATATAAACTTAACCACTACATTTAGGTCAGCCAAGAACACCTATGTAGATTAATTAAATAGGTAAATACTCCACTAAATGCATAGTCTACTACAGAAACAATTTGTGATTACTAATTGTATGTATGAAACATCTCTCTACAAGCACTTTTCATAAAACAGTGGAGGTCATGTGATGCATATTGAAAGGCCTATAACCCATTCAGTGATTGGAGACTGAAAAGGACAGGACCTATTTCCCTGTACTGTGATTATAGGCCTCTGCAGCTTAGCTTCCTGCTCCCTAACATGTGTTGACTCACTGATCAGTCACCAGTTTCCATGTTATTCTGCACACCATTGTGAACATGGGGGAATTATTCTACACAGCAGGGCCACATGACACCTGTTGATGAATGACATGTACTACAGGGCAAACTACTGTCAAAAAAAATAACACAGAGCATATCGATTGTATGAATAAAACATTAAGGCAAACATTTATTTTCAGGGCTTTATGGATATTTCCTCTCTTKTTAGCTGCTGAATTGCTATATAGTTGTGTATTTTGCCACTGTGTTTTACACATGAAAACAATCAACCATTTGTTTCAAGCTCTGAAGAAATAAGGAAGAGTTGTTATTGTCATAGAGGCTTTATCTATTTAATAATCTCATTAAAAAACTAAAGTGAGAAACTCAGGACCGATCACATGACAAGGTCAAAGGCAGATGTAAGGCTCAAACGAGCCATTTTATACAGTAGTATCATTATGTTGAGCAGGGTTCTTGTGTTGCATGGTTGGTCAGTGGGCAGTCTGAGACCTGTTGTTGATGTTTGCACACACACACACACACACACACACACACACACACACACACACACACACACACACACACACACGCACACATGCACGCACGCACGCACGCTAGTAGGGGCCAGATGGTACCAGAACATCCACTATGCATGAGAGCAGATGGACAGCGAGGGAGTGAAAGCTGCCATGTATAACCATGGTGAAACACAGACATTCTATAATGAACTCAACACAGGCTCAACGCCAGGTCAGCCTCAGCTTTAGACTGCTAGTTGTTTTCCTTCCTCTTCCTCTCAACACATTGTGTCTGTTCATCTTTGCCTTTATGTCGTTGGTGTCACAGTGAATCTCTGATCGTCTTAGCCTACAAGGGTATCTCCTGTGGCTTTACGTGTGTCTGTCTGTCCACATAGCTCAGCCCTGCTGCTCATTCATCTCTTGAGAATAAGAGTCTCATTGGGATGGTTCTCCCAGGGAGGCAGGTGAGGTAGCTGAGGTCATTCAAAGCAGCAGGAGAAAGCATCAAGCCACCAAACTGTGTCCTCAAATGAGAAACTACATGTTGCCCCACGTTTATCTTCATGGAAGTGACAACTTGTCATGAGAAATATCCCCTTCGGGTCAAAGCAGACAGGTTCACTGAGCACACCAACAGGAGAAAAGAATAACAGTTCTGTTCATGGTGGCTAGCACTTGTGGATTTTTTACAAACCGGTACTGATTACCCAGTGATGTTAAAAAAAWATATATATATATTTTATTTATKAATTTTCAGTTTTACAAACAGACAGATTGTCACRCCCTGACCGTAGATTGCTTTGTATGTTTCTATTTTTAGTTTGGTCAGGGTGTGATGTGGGTGGGTATTCTATGTCTGGGTATTCTATGTTGTAAGTCTAGGTTTTCTGTTTCTKTGTGTTTGGCCTGGTGTGGTTCCCAATCAGAGGCAGCTGTCTATCGTTGTCTCTGATTGGGAGCCATATTTAGGTAGCCTGTTTTCCCACTTTTGTTTGTGGGTGGTTGTTTCCTGTTCAGTGTTTTGTTTCACCTTTCAGGACTGTTTTTTTTTGTTGTTTGTCAAGTGTTTTCGTTTTTTATAAAAAAAATATGACCACTTACCACGCTGCACCTTGGTCCTCCTCTCCTTCCACCAACGAGAATCGTTACACAGATAATGACAGCAAACAATACATTGAGAATACCCCCCACCCCTCAACTGGAGACAAAAAAATAAAAATAATAAAACTACAGAACACAACATTGCTCTTAAGAAATTGGCACCCTGCTTCATTGATATTTGTACAGTATAAGGACTATGCTCGGCATTAGTGGATCAGGGTTGGTTGCAGGTTGTATGTTGTGTTTCCCATCATCACGTGAAAGATACGCGATAAAGGGCTGCATATCTTAACAAATGTATTAGATCTGCCAGAGACATCATGTCAAATCCTTTCTATATGTAGCAAGCTGGTGACTTCAGCTAACCAGGTTTTAAAAACAGGTACAGTCTCCTTATTCCAAAGGCTTAAAATGTTTATTTTTACAATAACCATGCCATATTGTAAAGTTTTTTTGTTCCCAGTGGGTTAAAGTCGTAAGGTGCTGTGACCTGCCTAAAACAGCAGTATCAGGGACTGGTATGAGGTTGCAGCTGTATACTTCTGAGAAACACTTCAAAATATCCTGCCAGAATGCGTGCAGTTTGGTGCATGACCAGAAGAGGTGACCCAGGGTACCCTCTGCAGATTTGCACTTAGGGCATATCGGAGAGGCCGAGGGGTAGAATGAGTGTAATTTGGTACTGGAATAGTGTAGTCTGTGACTCACTTTGTATTGAATAAGTTGGTGTCGGGAGTTTGCGAATTTGCGAGTTTCAATGGAGTGTTTAAACATCCTCAACATAAGAGGAGTAACCTAAGCTTTCATAAACCTCGATCCCAAAGCCGTCAGGGCCAGCCACTTTTCCATTAGGGAAGGAACGTACTGCAGAGACAACCTCATAAAGTTATCTCTGCATTTAGCTCCATTTGAGCAGCGCCGCATAATTTAGGTAGGGAAAGGGCATGGAGGAAATCAGAAATGTTTGCGGTATCTGCAGTGGTCTTTGAGGGGTAGAGGTCTTGATAAAACTTTGTGAAACATGCATTCATTTCTTTTGGGTCCGTAGTAACAGCTCATGTACTAGATTTAATTCAATGAATAGTTCTATTGGCCTGTATACCTCTCAGCTGCACGCCAGTAGTTTATCCGGTTTGTCACCCAACTCGAAGTGTTTTTGTTTAATCTTTAATAGCATTGTGTATACTTGGTTAGAGAGAATAGTATTGTATTCATATTTKAGTTTTATTATGTCATTCAACTTGAATGATAAGGGCGCTTCCATATAGTCTCTCTCAAGCACCAGGAGCTGGTCCTCGATTTCTAATAATCTTCTCTGCCTACATTTTTTCATGGTAGCCTCATATGCTATTATATGCCCACGCATAACAGCTTTAAATGCCTCCCACAAAGTGGAGTCGGATACATCAGCTATCATTCTGGGACATATAGTCCGTAATTAAATTGGCTGTTTGTTGGTGAAATTGTTCATCATTGAGTAATGTTGGATTAAAGCTCCAACTGAATTGAGGCTTTGTTCTGCCGAAATCCATTTGTAATAAAACGAGACTGTGATCGGAAATTATTATATTATGCTACTTGGTAGAGGTGACGTTAGATGTCAATTTAGAGTCTGTTAAAAATTAGTCAATTATTGTGTATGATTTATGCACATGTGAGAAGAAAGAATAATCCTTATCCGTAGGGTGTTGTAATCTCCAAATATCGACAAGGTTCATTGTTCCAATTAAATTATTCAAGACAGTAGTGGAATTCAGTGAAGAGGTAGGGCGAGCAGGAAACCTATCCATATAATGGTCCAAAATGCAGTTAAAATCTCCGCCTATAATTAAATGTGTGGTTGATAAATCTGGTAAGAGATTGAAGACATTCYGAAAGAACCCTGGGTTCGGTGCATAAAGATTTAAAAATGTTACATGTTGTGATAGAATGTGGCCTAGTACTATAATACTAGGGGTCGCTTATAGTTGAAATGTGTTTGAATGGGACAGTTTTTCRAAATAATATGGCTACACCTCTAGCCTTGGATGAAAAAGTTGATTGATAAATACCCAACTACATTTAAATCTCCATTGCTCTGTATGTTTTATGTGAGTTTCTTGTAAAAACATAATATCTCCAGATAAAGACTTCAAATGGGAAAAKACTTTTCTCCTCTTTTCAAATTCGTTCTCAAACCTCGTACATTCCTGGAAAGAAGGGTAATGTCGCCAGACCGTGGCGAAGTAGTAGAGTTATCAGTAGCCATAAGAAATATTTATTTGGTCCTCAAATACATTAGAATTGTAGCAGTAGGGTTGGCGCAACACGTAAAGAGCAAAGGACAAATGAAAAACACAAAAAAACATTCTCCACCTCCCTCCCCCATCCACTTACCCAAACGAAGTGGAATATAAATTCCCCCATAAACACTGTGAAACTGCTGGACACTACAGGGAGACATACAGTTGAAGTCGGAAGTTTACATACACTTAGGTTGGTGTCATTAAAACTAGTTTTTCAACCACTCCACAAATTTCTTGTTAACAAACTATAGTTTTGGCAAGTCGGTTAGGACATCTACTTTGTTCATGACACAAGTCATTTTTCCAACAAATTTTTACAGACAGATAATTGCACTTATAATTCACTGTATCACAATTCCAGTGGGTCAGACGTTTACATACACTAAGTTGACTGTGCCTTTAAACAGCTTGGAAAATTCCAGAAAATTATGTCATGGCTTTAGAAGCTTCTGAGAGACTAATTGACATAATTTGAGTCAATTGGAGGTGTACCTGTGGATCTATTTCAAGGCCTACCTCCAAACTCAGTGCCTCTTTGCTTGACTTCATGGGAAAATCAAAAGAAATCAGGCAAGACCTCAGGATTTTTTTTTTAGACCTCCACAAGTCTGGTTCAATCCTTTCCAAACGCCTGAAGGTACCACATTCATCTGTACAAACAATAGTACGCAAGTATAAACACCATGGGACAACGCAGCCGACATACCGCTCAGGAAGGAGACGCGTTCTGTCTCCTAGAGATGAACGTACTTTGGTGTGAAAAGTGCAAATCAATCCCGAACAACAGCAAAGGACCTGTGAAGATGCTGGAGGAAATGGTACAAAAGTATCTATATCCACAGTAAAACTAGTCTTATATCGACATAACTCTGAAGAGCTGCTCAGCAAGGAAGAAGCCACTGCTCCAAAACCGCCATAAAAAAAGCCAGACTACGGTTCACAACTGCACATGGGGACAAAGATCGTACTTTTTGGAAAATGTCCTCTAGTCTGATGAACAAAAAATAGAACTGTTTGGCCATAATGACCATCATTATGTTTGGAGGAAAAAGGGGAGGCTTGCAAGCTGAAACACCATCCCACAAGTGAAGCACAGGGGTGGCATGTTGTGGGGGTGCTTTGCTGCAGGAGGGACTGGTATACTTCACAAAATAGATGGCATCATGAGGCAGGAAAACTACGTGGATATATTGAAGCAACATCTCAAGACATCAGTCAGGAAGTTAAAGCTTGGTCGCAAATGGGTCTTCCAAATGGACAATGACCACAAGCATGCTCCAAAGTTGTGGCAAAACAGCTTAAGGACAACAAAGTCAAGGTATTGAAGTGGCAATCACAAAGCCCTGACCTCAATCCCATAGAAAATTTGTGGCAGAACTGAAAAAGTGTGTGCGAGCAAGAAGGCCCTACAAACCTGACTTAGTTACCCACTGTCAGGAGGAACTTATTGTGGGAAGCTTGTGGAAGGCTACCAGAAACGTTTGACCCAAGTTAAACAATTTAAAGGCAATGCTACCAAATAATAATTGAGTGTATGTAAACTTCTGACCCACTGGGAATGTGATGAAAGAAATACAAGCTGAAATAAATCATTCTCTCTACTATTATTCTGACATTTCACATTCTTAAAATAAAGTGGTGATCCTAACTGACCTAAGACAGGGATTTTTACTAGGATTAAATGTCAGGAATTGTGAAAAACTGAGTTTAAATGTATTTGGCTAAGGTGTATGTAAACTTCCGACTTCAACTGTAGGCTTGCTAACCAATTTATAATTAAATTAAATTAGCGTTCCTTCAGGTGGTCCGACTGGGCCCCCTTACCCTGATGTCTATAACAATTGCTCTAATAAAATAACTGAATTGAGCAAAACAATATCGTCAATATGTCCCTACTGGAACAGGGAAATCGGTCAGGTGCAGTTTTACCCGCCTGTATAGGACAATCACATCGCTGTCATATCTGAAAACAGTGGGGTAATCCGCCCTACCGATCACGGTGAACAGCTACTCGGGACGTCCCTATCGGGTCCTAGACGTTAGTGGCTATAGTAGTAATCCTGTCAACGAAAGACTCGGCATCCTGTGGTTTTCCGAACACCTTCTTTACCGTACCATCGGTAAGAATCAGCCGAGCAGGAAAGAGGTGGCCGTGTCAGATTCCCGCATCTCTGAGTTTCTTTCTAGCTCCATGAAAGGCCTGGCGCTGGTTACCTCAGCTGTGTTGTCTGGGTACATGTTAACCCGAGCTCCGTTGAAGGACAGGGGAATTGCTGGCGGGACAGGCACAGAATATTTTCCTTCTCGGGGTCAAGGTGTATTTTGGCAATCATGACGCGGGGATGCGTAGCGGAGAGCAAACCGATGCGGTGCGCTCAGTCCACTTTTAGGCCTTGGGGGAAATTGTCAATCCCTAACAGTTTTGGTATAAATTCTGCCACAAACTGTGTTGGTCTGCCTCTCTTAATTTTTTCTTCCAAGCCTGTGATTTTGATATTCAAACGCCTTGAACGTCCCTCAAGGTCAATTAGCTTGAGTTTCATAGTTTTGTTTGCTGTTAGTAGCTCTTCTTACTGTCCCTCGAGGGTGGCGATGCGTTTCTTGTGGTCACCTGCGTTTCCTTCCAGATCAATAATGCGGGTTGTATGTTCAGCCAGGGAGGCTTGCACCGATTGTAAGGATGAGTTGAGATGATTAAATTGAGTGTTCATGTCCTCTTCCATTTTTTTGATAGCTGCTAATATAATAGTCGGTGAGGGCTCTGAGTCAGGGTTAGCCATGCAAGCTGAAGAACACCATGGAAAATGGCGGGACAGGCATTATGGCCAGGCTAACGCAAGCATCGCCATCCTCATCTTGTGCTGTGGTGGGAACTTTGCCGTCTTTCTTTCTGGTTGTATTTGGATTAATTAGTTTCCCCTTGGCCGTGTTTCTCATGGAGTTGCTCATTGTAGCAGTTTGGTCGGGCAAAAGTAATAGCATTGTGTATAAATTAAATTTAAGCAAGGGTGAGGARGAGGTAATCAGAGAAGCGTCTACTCCATGTGGTTCTCACTAGTGCCCCCCGTTCCCCAGTGATGTTTCTTGATTGAAATGAAGTAGATATACTATACATCCAATCTAGCTACTGACAGACATAATGACAGACAGGACAGAGCCTGACTGAGCTAGTCACCTGCTGGGAGTCTCCCTCTGTGTATGGCAGCTTGGTGGACATATGGAACATGATCTCCTTGTTGTGAAAGTTAGTGTAGACAGACTCTGTTCCTGTCTGGCCGTGGGTGACGTCCAGTCCTCCTCTGAACCTGCAGAACCAGAGTGTGAACCAGACCGTTACATCACCAACAGCAGTAGCACAGGTCGTCTCAGACTCAGTGCAACCAGCCAGCGCATCCACACCACTCTGTCTCATCCATCATAGAGTGAATGCCAAGGGCAGTTATCCCCTTCCACTCAATCATGATGTCCGTATCACTCAGAATATTATATTGCTCTAAATCGAGAGAATCAGAGCAGATCTACCATAATAAACRAGGCTTTARACGTCTGAAGKGTCATCATTCAGGGAGTCATGTCAAAGTCAATTGTAATCGAGAGACATGAYCAGTCTTTCATCTGCCATGTCAATACCATTYTAAGGCCACGCTTACCCTTTAAAGTCATGGAGCTCAATCTTGTCCCCCAGAAACTYCAAGAACTCYAYAAAAGCAGGACTCTCGTCKCTGTTCYCAAATAGCTCCTCCTYGGTGGTCTGCAGGGAGAAACACAAGGCTGTRAAGAGGAAGTATTACATCTGAGCTCAACAGGAAATCAATCAGACCTCCTGATTGAAGGACAGCAAATCCTTTTAGTTTGGGAAGGAGGGAGAAGCTCACACACCTAAACTCTCCTGAGAATGGCTAAGCTGGCGTCCTATGATGACCAGGAAGTAGCACAGTCATAATAATACTCCAAATACAGGACAGGACCAACTGTTATAAATGTATATTACTTTATATGATTTTACAACCACAGGCTATATAAACACTCACCTGGCCAAACTTCTGATAAATGACTCCAAACTTGAAATTGTTGCTGATGACATGCTCATCAAAGGTGACAATGAGCCTTGAAGCCTGGAAAAAATTTGAATAGTACATTCAGCAGAGTCAAGGTGAAGGGGACTTGCAATGTAAAACGGTGAGGGGGGAACATAAATACACTGTAGTTGAGAAATAAAACATTAAAACAGCAATAAATGCTCCTTGTTGGACCATACTATTATTGTATCGTAAACTAGTTATAGTTAGCTACTCCATTGTAAATGTACAGAGCTGACCAGGTAACTGAATAATTTCAAGATTAATACAGAGCCTACCTTTGGGTAGAGGACTGGGTAAAATCTGTCCACATTTACCTCTTCAAACACCAGCTGCAAAATAAAAAAGTACTTTAAACTTTTCCTCCTGCCATTGCAACTTTATACAATAACTTTATTTCAACTTCACAATCCAGTAAATCCCTTTCCAACCATTCTCCACCGGGCTGGAGCATTCACATCCCCTTCTGGACTGTTTGTCATCCTACCTTGGCCATCTGGACCACGTTGGGGAACTCAGTCAGGCAGGAGATAGGAATCACATCATGGTGAGTTTTTAATTTGGTCCTAAAAGACAAATTGATGGAACAGTCACATAGATAKTCACCATTCTGTCTTTAGAGATAGGATTCTCATGTCAACACATTGGTTCCATTTTTTTTTTTATCCTTCCCATTTTGTTGACATCCCTGTTGATGCAAATGTGACGCAAAACCAATGTGGATAATCTTTCTAAGGATGCTGTGGAGACACAATAGTGATTTGCATAGCCAACCTTGCCACAGTCAACTATGAGCAACACAACCTGTTCACACCTGCTGTCTTTTCAGTGACAGCACAGCAGGCACATGAACCGACATACCTAGGTACTCTCTGGCATACACCCCCTGCAAACTGAGTACACTAACTAACAAAACAACCATTACAGCTGGAGTGCACTCTCTAGGGTTGTAAAATTAATTCACAGCTTTTATGGAATGTTACTACTCTATCATTAGTGTTATAACGTGGTGGAATTGATAATTTCACAGTGAGTGAGCATGTTGGGGAGAGGTGGGTGTGTTTGTGTTAGCACAGTGTACAGGCTGGCCTGGCCAGTGTTTAAGGCTAGAGTGCTGCCATGCTGAGCTAAATGAACCTCTCCCTGAACACATAGTAAGGGATGGAAATGTGGACAGGACTGCTTAACAAACACTATTAGAGGCTGAAGCAGACATATGTCCTCTGCTCTGGGTCAGGTGTTATTGAAAAGCGCCTACAGACCTTTAATGGCTGTATTGTCCTGGAACAGTTTGAAGAGAGCCTGAGAGGAGGCCACAATGAAAGAAGAGAGAGAGGGAAAGAGAGAGAGAATAAAGAAAAGAGAGAGTATAACTGAGAGAGAAGAGAGAGAGAGGAGAGAGGAGAGAAGAGAGAGAGAAGACAGAGAGAGATGAGAGAGAAGAGAGAGAGAGAGAGAGAGAGAGAAGAGAGAGAGAGAGAGAGAGAGAGAGAGAGGAGAGAGAGAGAGAAGAGAGAGGAGAGAGAAGAGAGAGAGAGGAAGAAGGGGGCACATGGGGAGAGAGATAGAGAGTGGTGAAAATAGAAGAGAATGGGGGAGAAGGGCAGTGGGAAATAGAGAAATGAAATAAGAGACAAATAGTGTGTAGCACAGGAGGCTGGTGATGGAGGACTTCTCATAATAATCCCTGGAATAGAGTGTGCATGGAATGTATCAAAATGTTTTTGTTTTTTTAACCAGTCCATTTATTATTTTCCATGCATTACTATGAGCCCGTTCTCCCCCAATTAAGGTGCCACCAGCCGCCTGTGGTGTGTAGAGAGAAAGAGGAGGCAGGGGAGAGATAAAGATAATATGAATGGTACCTTAGCAGCAAGCAGAGATGCTCCTGGTCCCCGATGACATCATACTTCATGGAGAAGACCAGGTGGCCCAGGCCGATGTCCACGGAGTAGTAATTAAAGTGTTCCTATAGAGACATCACCAGAAGGTACACTCAGATAACAAATAATCCACACTTCAGGCAATGTTCATTATTCCTCTTACTGGCCCAGTCCCCCTCAGCCTAGTCCCCCTCAGTTTGACTGCTCAAACAGAGAAGCTCCTCCAGCTAACTCAACAGTGGTACATACAGATAATACTTTCATTTGTTATAAACACAGTCCCCTGCCAGGAGAATGAATGGTCTGAGCCTCAGCCTGTGATGTAAGCATTTTGAGGGACTCTCAGCTAGCAAAGAAATATGCTACTTCCTTCTATTCTATTTYTATTTCAATCTACTTAAATTTCAGCTGGAATGAAATCTCCAGAAGAAAAGTAGGGAGCAGAATGGTGCTTATCAGATGATGCTCACCTTGCCCATGAACTGTTTCCTGTAGATCTTGGCCGTGCTGTTGGTCTCCAGCTTGATGTGGGAGGCAGCACATGGCTTCTGCTCAGGCTCAGGTGTGGCACTGGATTTGTGATTGGTCCCCTCGATCCAGTAGCCTCCGAACTGAGGCAGCAGGATTAGGGGGAAGGGGCTCYTACGACCCAGGACCTGATTCCAACCAAGATGATGAAGTTAATAAAGTTAAATGAAAATAAGCACAATACATGGGATTCAATTCAATAGCAGATAAAGGGCAACCACACTTTGGGTTCATTCAGACTGTTTATGATGTATCAAAGAGCTCTATATGTGATACAGATTTCAGTTTCCAATGGTTTTTATCATACACAGCTCTGTATGTGAGTCAGTTTTAGATTGTTTGTACCTCGTGAACGCTGGGGTAAGGGATATAGTCCTCCTCTGTCTGCAAGAAAACCACATGTCATAATAATACACAACATTTTTCCATTTACCATCATAGTCCCCTCATTAATGCAGCATGAGACTTTTATGTTGACAGCACAATCAACCAATATGTAAATGCTCAATCTACAAAGCACATAACTAGAATGAAAGGAACCCACATTAAATCATAGATTGAAACCACATTGACGATATTGGGTGGGCTAACCCAACTAATGCCACCCAATTTTTGGAGTGACCACCACAATAAACACAACAATGTAKTCACATCCTTATTGTCCACTAATTGTGACTCTCAGAGCCTTGGCGAGCATCCCTTTAATCGGACACAGACTGCCGACCCGCCGAGGATATGCTACACAATCCAGCGTTCCAACACTGCAGTAGTCTGGCTGTGTGATAAGAGTGATGAGGTTGGGGTTCTAATTTGAGCGGTGTGTGTCTGAAAGCCTGTCTGACGGGAGACAAGGAGAGGTTCAAGGCTCTGCCATAATGGAGCCTTTGTCCACAGGGAGTCTGTGGGGAAATGTGAGGATGGACTAGACTCACTTTGAGAGGTGGAGGGAAGGTGCATCTCTGCTCGTCCATTCTGCTGCCCTGTGGAGGGAAATAGAGGCATGCCAGGCGCCAGGTGATATACACAGCACACACACACACACTCACACAGCTGCACAGAAATAACATAGACTTCTCACTCCAAGTTAACTTCAAAACAATAATAATATTCAAGCGCATAATGTTTTAAATGTTTCTCTAAACCAATCTTGGCATTACAGGTACATAGGAAAAGAGAGACATAGGAAGATTTCAGATTAAGGACAAAACATTGCTTCAACATATCAACTAAACATAGCATATCAACTAAACATAGCATGAAGATATAGCAAAGGGAGAGAGAATTCAAATGTCAGTGGAAGAAAAAAGCTAGGGTAGTAACTGAAGCAGAGGAGTGAGTGTGTGAGAGACAGAGGACAGCAGAGAAGGCGTCACCAACAGCCAGGCCCAGACCACACACATCATTGAGTCAATCAGAGGGAGTAAACCTACTGAAACAGAACAGTTAACACCATCGTCATGAGGCGTCCGAGGCTTCATCCCTGGATGTTTTTGGTCCAGCCTGAAACCTTTATTTTACATTTCAGTCTTATATGAGTTTCCATAACCACATATCACTTGCACTATGCGGTATTAAAAAATAAATAAATACAGACATTTATATGACAAAAATCAACAATGCAATATAGATGCGTTAGGCAGTAGCAGGCACTGCAAGAAGTCCCTGGAGTGACGCAGTGACTGCTGTTATTGGTAGAGATTTCACAACTTTACTAAAACATTATATTTAACCCAGTTTAAAAATAGCAACGTTGAGGTAGTAGAATCGACCAAATGAATTGAATTATAGAGGTCTAATGATCTATTCCATTCAACATGCTTGGCTCATGTCTGTTATTTTCAACATAATTGTAGGTTATGTAACTATTTGTTWAAAAAAACGGCCCAATAGTTGAAATTATTTTATTGAGCTTTTATTTTTATTACTATTTCTATTCACTGACCTACTTACTTTTTCTAATGTTGTTGCATTGTCGAGAGGTTAACTTGCAGGTCAGCATTTCATTGCACTGTGTACTCCATGTACAGTTGAAGTTGGAAGTTTACATACACCTTAGCCAAATACATTTAAACTCAGTTTTTCACAATTCCTGACATTTGATCATAGTAAAAATTCCCTGACTTAGTTCAGTTAGGATCACCACTTTATTTTAAGAATGTGAAATGTCATAATAATAGTAGAGAGAATGATTTATTTCAGCTTTTATTTCTTTCATCACATTCCCAGTGGGTCAGAAGTTTACACACTGTCACGTTTGTCGTATGAATCGGACAAAGGTCCAGCGTGGTATGCGTACATTCTTTATTATAATAAGAATGAACACTGAACAAACTAACCAAAATAACAAAACGACACGTGAAGCTATACAAAACGAGTGCTGACAGATAATTTTCCTCCTCATGATGCCATCTATTTAGTGAAGTGCACCAGTCCCTCCTGCAGCAAAGCACCCACACAACATGATGCTGCCACCCCCGTGATTCACTTTTGGGATGGTGTTCTTCAGCTTGCAAGCGTCCCCCTTTTTCCTCCAAACATAACGATGGTCATTCTGGCCAAACAGTTCTATTTTTGTTTCATTAGACTAGAGGACATTTCTCCAAAAAGTACGATCTTTGTCCCCATGTGCAGTTGCAAMCCGTAGTCTGGCTTTTTTTATGGCGKTCTTCCTTGCTGAGCAGTCTTTCAGGTTATGTCGATATAGGACTCRTTTTTACTGTGGATATAGATACATTTGTACCTGTTTCCTCCAGCATCTTCACAAGGTCTTTTGCTGTTGTTCTGAAATTGATTTGCACTTTCGCACCAAAGTGCGTTCATCTGTAGGAGACAGAACGCATCTCCTTCCTGAGCGGTATGACGGATGCGTGATCCCATGGTGTTTATACTTGCGTACTATTGTTTGTACAGATGAACGTGGTACCTTCAGACATTTGGAAAGGATGAACCAGACTTGTGGAGGTCTACAATTTTTTTTCTGAGGTCTTGGCTGATTTATTTWGATTTTCCCCTGATGTCAAGCAAAGAGGCACTGAGTTTGAAGGTAGGCCTTGAAATAGATCCACAGGTACACCTCCAATTGACTCAAATKATGTCAATTAGCCTTTCAGAAGCTTCTAAAGCCATGACATCATTTTCTGGAATTTTCCAAGCTGTTTAAAGGCACAGTCAACTTAGTGTATGTAAACTTCTGACCCACTGGAATTGTGATACAGTGAATTATAAGTGCAATGATCTGTCTGTAAACAATTGTTGGAAAAATTACTTGTAGTTGTAGTTTGTTAACGGGAAATTTGTGGAGTGGTTGAAAAACTAGTTTTAATGACTCCAACCTAAGTGTATGTAAACTTCTGACTTCAACTGTATATCATGTGTATATGACAAATAAACAAACTGGGACTTAGAAGGGAAGGGGGAGGGCAGCCAGAAAGAGAGGGGAAAAGATGGCCAGCTTTGTGATTATTTGTGATTGTAGGTAAGCAAAACATTGAAACTACATCGGCCCTTAAGTTATGTGTCCACAAATGTTATGTCATCTAAATATCTCACATTAGCTGGTAGAACTAACAAAGGTCTACAGGACAATTGTTCGGGCTCATGTCTCTTAATATTCATAATGCCTAGGGGCTATGTAGCTTCTTATATGTTTGTGGACACATTTTTCTTTACAGTTTAGTTACCCTGGTCGTGTCAGTATACAGTAACTTTCAAAAAGCGGCTGACCCTAAAAACCAACTTGTCATTTAGAAAACAGCCAATGTGGCACCGATATGAGTCAGAAACATTCATTCTACTGTCAATATTTACTACAAAAAGTCAATCCCATCCAAAACTGAGTTTTGTGAGACTTGTGGTCGTGATTGCATCCCAACATAAATAAAGGTTGGGTTTGTTTCAATCGTAATTGCCTGTGGTCGTAATGCCTGTGGTAAATTTGAGTTGACTTCGGATATCCCTATGAGCTAGTTAGGGACCATTGGCAAATTATGAAATGTACATGGGACATTATGTTACAATTCCAATAGCTCCAAATCTTTATGACTTAAACCCTCAAACCAACTATAAATTGTTGAAATGCATATACAAATATTGAAACAATTAATGAGAAAGCTAAAAGGTGTGCAACATGAAAATGGTATAATTTCCATTGTGTAAATGTATTGACGRTGTCTATCTAGCCCCGGATATAGGCTATCCTAAGCCTGAGTCAAATTCAGGTTGCACATCAGCTGGCTCAAGCTAATTGGCTAAATGATTTGGCTAACTCTTCCCAACTGCGAACACACACATCAAACCACACCACGAAACAAACTCACATTTGAATTCAGTCATGGCCGCTAGCATTTCTTAATTAACCAAATCTAAAAAAGGCCAAATCAGGAAGTGTAGTCACCCTTTAAAACTAACTAAAGACATGTTGCACCTTTACCTTGCTACCTTTCAGATGAGCCATGGAGGAGGACAGATAAGAACCACAGGCCAGTGGAGCACTTAGAACAGTAGCAGCCAGGGGCAAATGGTAGGAAAGAGGATAATTTAAGTGACCCAGACACAGGCCCAAAACAAGTTAAGCTACCCCAGTATCCCCTTGACTGTTTTGAATTGCAAAACTAAGGAGACACACCAGACAAGACATAGAGACAGCAACAGAAGTGTAGGATATGATGGAGAGAGACACACCAGACAAGACACAAAGACAGCAACAGAAGTGTAGGATATGATGGAGAGAGACACCAGACAAGACACAGAGACAACAACAGAAGAATAGGTGTTGGAGAGAGACACCGGAAGAACAGAACAGGCCATAACAGAAGAGGATAGACAAAGGAGACAGTAACAAACAAGAACCTGAGACAGCAACAGATAAGACACAGACACCAACAGACAAAAAGCAGAGAAGGTGACAGAAGAGGGCAGATGGAGAGAGAACAGTGGTGGGTTGAGCACACATTAGAATGTATCATTTGAAGTTGCTCTATAGATTTTATTTAGTTTGATTTATTTACAGGAATAATAACAGGTGAAATACAGACAGTGAAAAGTAAAGCATGGTTTACAAAGAATTTGCAGGTGAGGTGAAAAAACCTGTGAAATTACTATTAAAACAATTATTTACTTTCACACTTTTTACAACTGGGACAGGACGAGAGAGGAGGGTAGACAAGAGACAGCAACATAAGAGGGCAACAAGAGAGACAGCAACAGACGACACAGGAAAGGCTATGGAGAGGAGGGGTGAGCACACAGTAGACTGTATCACTTAAAGCTGCTCTATGGATTCTAATTACTAAACAGTGTGTGTGTGTTTAAACATTTGACCAACTGGGGGACATTTTGTTAGTCCCCACAAGGTCAAATGCTATTTCTAGGGGGTTTATGGTTAGAATTAGATTTAGGGTTAGGAGCTAGGGTTAGTTTTATTGTTAGGAGCTAGGGTTAGGTTTAGGGTTAAGGTTAGGTTTTTGGGTTAGGGTGAAGGTATGGGTTAGGGTTAGGGTTTAGGGAAAATAGGATTTTGAATGGGACTGAATTTTGTGTCCCTACAAGGTTTGTGTGTGTGTGTGTGTGTGTGTGTGTGTGGTGTGTGTGTGTGTGTGTGGTGTGTGTGTGTGTGTGTGTGTGTGTGTGTGTGTGTGTGTGTGTGTGTGTGTGTGTGTGTGCGTGCGTGCGTGCGTGCGTGCGTGCGTGCGTGCGTGCGTGCGGCGCGTGCGCGTGCGTGCGTGTGTGTGTGGACATGTTTAACCAGAAGTACCCACAAGAATAGTAAACAGAAAACAAATTGAAACTACAAAGAAGACAAAGCAGTGAGTATAGTATACAGCAGAGATCTCAGACAATTTACAGTAACTGCATCCTCTCGATCATTACAAATAGGTCTGATGTCTGAGGGAGAGAGACAGACAAATCGAAGAAGGAGAGCGGTTTACTGGTTGGTGAAATGCTGGCTCTACAGTCTTCTTCACATGAGATTTTTATTGTGTTCATCCCAACACATTTGTGGATGTGGAGCTGGGAGTGTAGTTGATCCAAGCCCTCTTTACATTCCAACCAGCCTCTGACTGCATGCTCCTTGGCATCAATGTGTTGTGCTTCTTTCCCAGGCCAGTCACACCCCCCGAGCACACCATCACCCTCACTGAGGCTCCATTTACTACTCACTGAATCGCTCCTAACGAAAACAATCGCCTGGAAACAATGATATTCTCCTCTGAAGGAGTCGGCAGGGTGAAGCCCAGTGCCTCTAAAGGTGGGGAGGGAATATTAACGTTGCAAACAGCCACTAACCACCTTAACACACAGTCKCAGGCAGGCAGCTAACTCTGTACACTCAGGATGTATTGATGCGTGACTGTAACACACTTAGCCCATTAGATCAACACGGAATGGGGAGAGGAGATATTAGTCAGAAAATGAAAACAAATTAGATGCATGGGTTTACAAACTGGTTCTAATAGTACCCTCCATCTGTCAGCTCTGTTCATTTCGAATCAATAGTCGTCTACAGTCCTGCAGGAAGTAAGCCAAAGATACATAACTTCCAGACTCCTTTAACCAAAAATCAACACAAGTGCTGTAGCCTCATTACAAACTCCATTCACTATCAGCTCCCATTAACTGCATAATCCMTTTTATCCCAGATAAGGTAGTGGCAGGTAGCCTAGCGGTTAAGATTATTGGGCCAGTAACTGAAAGGTCGCTGGTTCAAATCCCTGAGCTGACTAGGTGAAAAATGTGYCATTGTGCCGTTGAGCAAGGCACTTAACCCTACTAATATCTCTGGATAAGAGCATCTGCTAAATGACTCAAATGTAAAAATATGAGAACTCATGAAGAGAAGGGATACCCACTGTCAAGCAGTTGAACTCTACTGAGGCCTGAGGATCTACTCTATTCAAGATAAGGGACACTCGTATAAAGTAAGAGAAGGAATACCCACAGCCAGGCAGCTGTTCTCCACAAAGCCCGCTATCCTGATGCTGGGCAGTTCCATCCTGACCACAACGCATGGAATAGGGAAGTTACCAATGAAAGACTCTGTGCTATTGGGTGAGATAGCCAATGACAGCCCAGTGAGGCACTCTCTGTACCATGTAACACAAGTGGACTGGGGTGTCAAGCTAATGTTTCCACATGACAACATGAATTTACTATGGGTACACTAAAATGTACTGTTTGGGCACATTCACACATATTGACCAACACTGGCTTGTTTTAATAACCCATGGTTCACCGTGTGAACAAACAGTGTCATATGATACGCTGGCCGATCCTGCTGCTGCCTTGAAAGCAAACGAGTGCAAACTAACACGGTCAGTGAGGATCAGAACCAAAAACAGAAATATTACTGTTTTCCATACACAAATATTCACCTCACCAACCCCTTTACCAAAAATGTGAGTGCAGTAGTAACCTACACATGTGGGGTGACTGAACTCTCTGCCAGAGACAAACAGACCATTGAGAGGTACTGCCATGGTAACGAGTAAAAGTGATGGGACTGGAAACAGCAGTAAAGACCGACCCTGATCTAATGATCTCCTTTCCTAGCCTCTCCACTGTCTCTGTAGCTACTGGAACCAGAGTCCTACCAAAACCAATCTCTGTCCACATAAGAAATTATACATTAATATAGGTAATAAGACTAACAGTAAGAGACACAGCTGTGCCTTCAAGTAACGGACAGCTGTACTGACTGCAACAGAGTAATGGTGAACAGATGTGGATTTACAACACTACACTGTAAGATACCTAAGATCACAGTTATCTGCACTACATTATCTCTTACTCATATGCAACAGCAAGAATGAATACTTACATCACTTTGTCGTCTCCTCTGGCCCCATGTAATAACCGAAGGACTGAGGAACACATGGCCACTCTTAGTCATCCTGAAGTCACTCATAACTCCAAAACTCCAACTCCAAAAACAGAGTATGGGTATATTTGTTTCTGTGTGTATATTGACCAGACGAGTGTYAGAGGTTTAACTACTACTGTCACATTACACTGAATTCTACTGCCCCTAAAAACAAGACAGGAACTGCTGTGTCTCAGGTCTCTTAACAGGTCTGCATACCCATTAGCATGCATGGGTTTGTATAGGTCTGTATGTACAATATCTGTGTGAGCATGTGCCTGACTGTAAAGATCCTCTTCCCTCCCTTCCTCTTCTCACACACTCTGTCTGTTTTCAAGGAAGAGCGTTTCTCCACCTCCTCTCTCGCTTTGTGGACTTCTCTTTTTTACCCTTTCATATGGTAAGCATATTGTTCTCTCTCTCTGCCTCTTCTCCCTTCTCTCTCTCTTCTCTCTCTCTCTCTACTCTCTCTCTCTCTCAATCTCTCTCTTCTCCTCTCTCTCTTCTCTTCTCTCTCTCTCTCTCTCCTCTCTCTCTTACTCGCTCTCTCTCTCTCTCTCTCTCTCTCTCTCTCTCTCTCTCAGAATGGTCTGTGCTCAAAGCTTTTACACTGCAGAAGTAAAGTAAGTCCACCTTTTAGTCTGAATAACATGTATAAACTGCTCTGTAAAGACATTGATGTTACAGTAAGACCCCCCTTGTTCCTTTATTGACACAGCACATTTCTTCAGGGGCCTTTATTGACCCTGTGAAAGTTTTCATGGGCCGGGTCTGAGAGGAGTCAGCAGGCTGCAGGAGCCCAGCGAGGGTCTGCTGACACAGCCAGGTCCAGGGTCTGAGATCAGGGTCTCATCATTTTTTCAACTTTCAGAAAGAAGGGTAGTCATTCTGTAGTATGTTGGATTACATGTTTGAATAAGAAGAAGAGAAAGAGCGAAAGAGGGAGGAAAGGGGAAGAGTAGTTGTATTATTATGTAAAGTGTACACTGTGGAACTCCCCCTCTCGGAGGTACTCTCCCACTATCACATGTCCAACCAATACTGCCCTACTTCATACCACAGGGAAACACGTTTCAGGAACCTCTCAATGAAAACAGATTGGACTCATTTTATAATGGTCTGCATTTATACAATGAGAAACACTATCAGTTCTTCCACCAAAATTGGTTTCAGCAGAGAGAAATCAATGGGCAAAACACTCGAGCAGGGAGAGATCTGAGGTTCTATGATGAAGAGGCTACACAGTGCCTTCGGAAATTATTCAGACCCATTTACTTTTTCCACAGTTACAGCCGTATTCTAAAATGGATCAAATAAAATCCTCAGCAATCTACACACAATACCCCATAATGACAAAGCAAAAACAGTTTTTTAGAAATKTACAGAAGTATTCAGACCATTGCAGTGAGACTCAAAATTGAGCTCAGGTTTGTCCTGTTTCCATTGATCATCCTTGAGATGTGTCTACAACWTGATTGGAGTCCACCTGTGGTAAATTCAATTGATTGGACATGATTTGGAAAGGCATACACCTGTCTATATAAAGTTCCCACAGTTGACAGTGCATGTATACCCAAGATGGCGTAGCAGTCACACGTCTTTGTCCTCATCTTGTTGTGTCCCATCTATATATATTTTTATATATTTTTTCTTCGCATATCTTTTTATATTTTTCTAAACCTCAACTTCCAAATACTCTCCTGCAACCCGCCTCACCCAATGTGGTGTGGATCTGCTTTTTCTGAAGTATTTTTCTTTACTTCTGAACCGGAACTTCAACAGAAGCTAGCCAGCTAACTAGCTACTAGCTAGTAGTCAGCTAACCACTGCTAGCGGTCATCAGCTAACCTTTAGCTAGGAAAACTCTCGCCAGTTTGCACAACACAATTCAAACCTGAGCATATGTAACGGATGTGAAATGGCTAGCTAGTTAGCGGGTACGCGCTAATAGCGTTTCAATCAGTTACGTCACTTGCTCTGAAACCTAGAAGTAGTGTTGCCCCTTGCTCTGCAAGGGCCGTGGCTATTGTGGAGCGATGGGTAACGACGCTTCGTGGGTGTCAGTTGTTGATGTGTGCAGAAGGTCCCTGGTTCGTGCCCGGGTCTGGGTAAGGGGACTCCTAAAGCTATACTGTTACATTGATGCTGTTGACCCGGATCACTGGTTGCTGCGGAAAAGGAGGAGGTTGAAAGGGGGTGAGTGTAACGGATGTGAAATGGCTAGCTAGTTAGCGGTACACGCTAATAGCGTTTCAACCAGTTACGTCACTTGCTCTGAAACCTAGAAGTAGTGTTGCCCCTTGCTCTGCAAGGCCGCGGCTTTTGTGAGCGATGGGTAACGACGCTTCGTGGGTGTCAGTTGTTGATGTGTGCAGAAGGTCCCTGGTTCGCGCCCGTGTCGGGTGAGGGGACGGTCTAAAGTTAATACTGTTACATTGATGCTGTTGACCCGTATCACTGGTTGCTGCGGAAAAGGAGGAGGTTGAAAGGGGGGTGAGTGTAACGGATGTGAAATGGAGCTAGCCCATGCTAGGGCCATCTCCCAGCTAGCTGAAGAGGTCCATCAGCCACTCCTGGGCTACAATACATATTTAGCCAATTGGCCTGGACCCCTTTTCCTGCCGTTCCGGAGACCCGCCGATCCTTCACGACTGGACTACCGACGTAATACACCCGAGGAGGTTCTTCAACTGGCTACTACGTCGCGACGTCCCCTGAATGTCCATCTGCTAGCCTGCTTGGCGCAGCCTGCTAGCTGTCTAGAGCATATCGGACTGTTAGCTGAATAGGTCCATCGGCCAATTTCTTGGCCCACCATACCTATTTTGCCAATTGGCCTGGACCCCTTTTACTACACAGAGCCCTGCTTATTCATCACAACTGGACTACCGACGTAATCTGCCCGAGGGTTCCTTTTTTTTTCAACAGGCCCCTCTGTCGCGATGTCCCCTGAATACCCATCTGCTAGCCGCGGCCCGCTAGCTGTCTATAGCATATTGGACTGTTAGCTGAAAAGATCCATCGGCCAATTTCTTGGGCCACTATACCTATTTTGCCAATTAGACTGGACACCTTTACTACACGGAACCCTGTTAATCCATCACGACTGGACTACCGACGTAACAGCACGAGGAGGTTCCGAGGCTATAACAGACTTCATCCGTCACGACATCCCTCTAAGGCCCTTCTGCTAGCTTTCTAGCCCCGGCCCGCTAGCTGTCTGAATCGCCGTGTCTCCAGCCAGCCTAACTACTCACTGGACTCCTATGATCACTCGGCTACGTATGCCTCTCACTAATGTCAATATGCCTTGTCCATTGCTGTTCTGGTTAGTGATTATTGTATTATTTCACTGTAGAGCCTCTAGCCCTGCTCAATATGCCTTAGCATATTCTAGCCCTTTAGTTCCACCTCCACACATGCGGTGACATCACGTGGTTTAAAGGATGTTTCTAGAGACAATATCTCTTTCATCATCACTCAATGCCTAGGTTTACCTCTACTGTACTCACATCCTACCATATCTTTGTCTGTACATTATGCCTTGAATCTATTCTATCGCGCCCAGAAACCTGCTCCTTTTACTCCCTGTTCCGAACGTACTAGACGACCAGTTCTTATAGCCTTTAACCATACCCTTATCCTACTCCTCCTCTGTTCCTCTGGTGATGTAGAGGTTAATCCAAGCCCTGCAGTGCCTAGCTCCACTCCCATTCCCCAGGTGCTCTCATTTGTTGACTTCTGTAACCATAAAAGCCTTGGTTTCATGCATGTTAATATTAGAAGCCTCCTCCCTAAGTTTGTTTTAGTCACTGCTTTAGCACACTCTGCCAACCAGGATGTCCTAGCCGTGTCTGAATCCTGGCTTAGGAAGAACACCAAAAACCCTGAAATTTCCATCCCTAACTATAAAATTTTCCGACAAGATAGAACTGCCAAAGGTGGCGGAGTTGAAATCTACTGCAGAGATAGCCTGCAGAGTTCTGTCTTACTATCCAGGTCTGTACCAAAACAATTTGAGCGTCTACTTTTAAAAATCCACCTTTCCAGAAACGAGTCTCTCACTGTTGCCGCTTGCTATAGACCACCTTCTGCCCCCAGCTGTGCCCTGGAGACCATATATGAATTGATTGCCCCCCATCTATCTTCAGAGCTCGTGCTGCTAGGTGACCTAAACTGGGACATGCTTATCACATCGGCCATCCTACAATCTAAGCTTGATGCCCTCAATCTCACACAAATTATCAATGAACCTACCAGGTAAAACCCCAAATCCGTAAACACGGGCACCCTCATAGAAATCATCCTAACCAACTTGCCCTCCAAATACACCTCTGCTGTCTTCAACCAAGATCTCAGCGATCACTGCCTCATTGCCTTCGTCCGTAATGCAGTCAAACCACCACCCCTCATCACTGTCAAATGCTCCCTAAAACACTTCAGCGAGCAGGCCTTTCTAATCGACCTGGCACGGCTGGCCATGCTTTCCACCTGGCTACCCCTACCCCGGTCAACAGTCCTGCACCCCCCACAGCAACTCGCCCAAGCCTCCCCCATTTCTCCTTCACCCAAATCCAGATAGCTGATGTTCTGAAAGAGATGCAAAATCTAGACCCCTACAAATCAGCCGGGCTAGACAATCTGGACCCTCTCTTTCTAAAATTATCTGCCGAAATTGTTGCAACCCCTATTACTAGCCTGTTCAACCTCTCTTTCGTATCATCTGAGATTCCCAAAGATTGGAAAGCAGCCGCGGTCATCCCCCTCTTCAAAGGGGGAGACACTCTAGACCCAAACTGTTACAGACCTATATCTATCCTATCCTGCCTTTCTAAGGTCTTCGAGTCAAGTTAACAAACAGATTACCAACCATTTTGAATCCCACCGTACCTTCTCCGCTATGCAATCTGGTTTCAGAGCTGGTCATGGGTGCACCTCAGCCACGCTCAAGGTCTTAAACGATATCATAACCGCCATCGATAAGAGACAATAATGTGCAGCCGTATTCATCGAACTGGCCAAGGCTTTCGACTCTGTCAATCACCACATTCTTATCGGCAGACTCAATAGCCTTGGTTTCTCAAATGACTGCCTCGCCTGGTT
>NC_036838.1:42974659-42977953 GCF_002910315.2 Salvelinus sp. IW2-2015
TGAAACACCATATAATCATTTATCCTGAAGGCTCACTATAATTGATTACCACTTTAGCAGACAACTCAAGATAATGAAAGACCTAAAAAGTGACCCACAGCCTTATCTAAACATCTCAGGGCTAAGTTGGTCAGTTCAACCATAGTTTAACGACCCTTTCTGCTTACTTTATAACCCACAACACAAATCTCTTTTCACCAGGCATGCAGAGTTCAATTTGTTATAGTTTTATCTAAAGCTAGAATTTGTTTTAACTATTTATTAACAAAATTCCTAACAATAGCCCATCTGTAAATAGTCCATCCAACTACCTCATCCCCATACTGTATTTATTTATTTATCTTGCTCCTTTTGCACCCCAGTATCTCTACTTGCACATTCATATTCTGCACGTCTATCACTCCAGTGTTTAATTGCTATATTGTAATTAATTTGCCACCATGGCCTATTTACTGCCTTACCTACCTTATCTTACCTCATTTGCACACAATGTATATAGACTTTTTTCTACTATATTATTGACTGTATGTTTGTTTATTCCATGTGTAACTCAGTGTTGTCGTACGTGTCGAACTGCTTTGCTTTATCTTGGCCAGGTCGCAGTTGTAAATGAGAACTTGTTTTCAACTAGCCTACCTGGTTAAATAAAGATGAAATAAAAATTTAAAAAAATGTCAGAACAAAAACCAAGCCATGAATTTGAAGGAATTGTCCGTAGACCTCCGCGACAGGATTGTGTCGAGGCACAGATCTGGGGAAGGGTACCCCAACATTTCTGCAGCATTGAAGATCCCCAAGAACACAGTGGCCTCCGTCATTCTTAAATGGAAGATGTTTGGAACCACCAAGGCTCTTCCTAGAGCTGGCCGCCCAGCCAAACACAGCAAAAACTCAATGGTCACTCCGACAGAGTTCTAGAGTTCCTCTGTGGAGATGGGCGAGCGTTCCAAAAGGACAACCATCTCTGCAGCACTCCACCAATCAGACCTTCATGGTAGAGTGGCTAGACGGAAGCGACTCCTCAGTAAAAGGCACATGATAGCCCACTTGGAGTGGGAAACAAGATTGAAACAAGATTCAAGATTGAAACAAGATTCTCTGGTCTGATGATGACAAGATTGAACGCTTTGGCCTGAATGCCAAGCATTACGTCTGGAGGAAACCTGGCACCATACCTACGGTGAAGCATGATGGTGGCAGCATCATGCTGTGGGGAGATTAGTCAGGATTGAGGCAAAGATGAACGGAGAAAAGTACAGAGATATCCTTGATGAAAACCTGCTCCAGACCTCTCAGGTCCTCAGACTGGGGCAAAAGTTTACCTTCCAACAGGACAATGACCCTAAACACACAGCCAAGACAACGCAGGAGTGGCTTTGGGACAAGTCTCTGAATGTCCTTGAGTGGCCCAGCCAGATTCCGGATTTGAACCCGATCGAACATCTCTGGAGAGACATGAAAATAGCTGTGCAACAAAGCTTCCCATCCAGCCTGACAGCTTGAGAGGATCTGCAGAGAAGAATGGGAGAAACTCCCCAAATACAGGTGTGCCAATCTTGTAGCGTCATACCCAAGAAGACTCGATGCTGTAATCGCTGCCAAATGAGGTCTGAATACTTTACGGCACTGTATTTATGCTAAATTGTTTTGTTAAATAAAATGTAGGCTTTACTGTAAAGGACCTTCTGTTGTGTGAAGAGCTTTGAGTGAAGTGTACATTTACAAAAATGGCAGCAGACTAAGTTGCATTTTTTAGGAGAACACACATAACCAAACCTTCGTTCAGCATCAATATCCTAAAGAAGGTCAATCCTGTTGATATTGCAAAGATGTGTACAAACGTTTGAGGTGTTGTGAAACAACAAAGGCTACAGGGTGACATACAGCAAACATTTGATATTGAAACACACTGAGAGACAACAAATCTGTATTACCATTTAAAGTAGCCTACACACAAAATCAATGATATGGGTAGACTGAGTCATGCTAGCTATGTGGTCAATGCCATGCTTCCCATTGACATCCATGCACAACGTGAAAATTTGACTTATGCTGAAGTTACGATTCTCCACTGGATGTGTTGGGAAGTGAAATACCCTGCATAGCTAATGTTAAAATGAAGTAAAAACTTCTCAAATCTCAGCTCGCTGTCTGTCTACTGCACAGTGTAGCTTAAAATGGAAACCATGTATTCACAGAGAGAAGGGATTTGGGCAAAATGATAAGAGAGAAGTAATAACCAGACAGCATAGTGAACAGATCACAGCTCTCTTTCTCAAGCCCCACCATCATATTGAGACTCCAAGTACACGTTACCTTAATTTATTTTTACGAGTCCTTTAATTTAAACACTCCAGGTTAGTGCTCTATAATAGATGCAATAATGAGCCTCTCTCCCACTGAATCACTTTTGCTGCCTCCCTGGCCTGGGGGCTTAAACGCTATGCATTTTTTACATGTATTTTTTCAGACTTAATTACCAGATCTGGTCTGTGTGAGTGCCATGACGCTCCCCAGACCCTAAATAAAACAGCTTGGTGGAGCTCAGTGACAAGGCGCCTCACGGCCCAGGGCCTAGATTAATTGGGTTAAGGTTAGAATAAGGGTTATGGGAAGGGTTAAATCAAAATTCTACAGTTGTCCCCGACGTGACTCAAACACACAACCTTTGGATTGCTAGACAGTCGCAGTATACGCCTAAACATCCTCCGCGACCAACCTTACTACTTTTGTTTCTGTCTAAAGTAACTGGAATATTAGTAGGTATCATATGTCTTGGAGGTGCTTAGAAATATGTATAGTACCAGGCTGGAGGGAGAGACAGTCGCTGAGACTTATCTGATATCAATGAATTATAGAGCACTGTCGTGTCTGACTATGATTAAATTATATGACATGCTATTTTATGAAATCGATTAATTGATTACGTGATTGAACGAAACCATGCAACAATTATACCATTAATAACCTGGGGCACCACGGAAGCATTAATTTATATAGAGCGGTTATCTGAAGATCTTTTATATCAAAAGCAGTCAATTATTAATCGTCACCTCGATCGGTCTCATTCTGATTGTCGTAAGTACTTGGTTATCTGCACGAACCCTAGCTAATAGGTTGAATCAGCAATACACAAATTGTGTTATTTATTTACAAATACCTAAATAATCACACAGAATTACATATACAGTGGGGAGAACAAGTATTTGATACACTGCCGATTTTGCAGGTTTTCCTACTTACAAAGCATGTAGAGGTCTGTAATTTTTATCATAGGTACACTTCAACTTTGAG
>NC_036838.1:42979223-42992438 GCF_002910315.2 Salvelinus sp. IW2-2015
AAAAATTACAGACCTCTACATGCTTTGTAGGTAGGAAAACCTGCAAAATCGGCAGTGTATCAAATACTTGTTCTCCCCACTGTATATATATACATATACACAGGATAGATCACCCATCGATTACTAATCATGTCATGAAAAGCCCCTAGTGGGCTAACCCGATATGACGGCTGGTTACACAAAGGAAGGGGGTTGGGTTTGAATGAAAGAGCGGGAAGACTGCGGGACAAAGGGATTGAATCTCTATCGGACCTTGAGAAGCTATGCTACAGTAAATACAGAATCTTACGCATTCTAATAACCGCCCATTCGGAAGAGGAAAATGCAAGATATATATATTTACTCTGAGCTGCGCTTCGATAGATGGGTCAAAGATGGATGACTGGTTTACCCAGCAGAGATCGCCATTGTCCTTTGAAGAATCTTTCTTGTCGTTGTGTTGAGCGGATAAGTTAAAATACCCTGTCGTTCTTCTGAGATTGTCTGTCCTTTCCTAGGCCACGTATGTTTACAGCTGCAGCTGATAACTCGACGTCTAGAAGGTATCACTTCTTCTTTAGTGAATAAACGTTCAAAGTTCATACCAAGTTGCCATAATCAGCTCACGCTGTATTCTGGCTGGTCTAGTCGAAATTCACCATTCCAGCGTGGTGATCGTCACCTCCATGTTGAAATTCACCCTTTTAAACTTTAGGACAGCAGTCTTAACATTTCTGGAACTAAATGTTAATTTTGTTCGGTTGTAGTTGAAATTAGCCCTTTTAAACGTATGGACACCAGTCCTCACGTCATCGGTAACAAAGTTTGACTTCCGTCAACGGGCTTTTGTACTGGGGGGAGAAGGGCATGTTTCATAGTTCTCAACCAATTTCTGTTCACTTGGGCATGGCCATTGAGTGGGCCTACATTTTACTATGAAACAATTATCTTATTTAGGAGGCTAAAATTACATTTAATCTTTTCACAAATAGTTTCACATTTAAACATTTAAATTGCACAACAATTCCATGTGAATCCGATAACTAGAATGTGTAGATGTCGCGCCCTGACCATAGAGAGCTTTTATTCTCTATGTTGGTTAGGTCGGGGTGTGATTTAGGGTGGGTCATCTAGGCGTTTATATGTCGATGTTGGCCTGTTATGGTTCCCAATCAGAGGCAGCTGTTTATCGTTGTCTCTGATTGGGGATCATATTTAGGCAGCCATTTCCCCTTTGTGCTTTGTGGGATCTTGTCTATGTATAGTTGCCTGTGAGCATATTTATAGTTTCACGTTTTGTTTGTTCGTTTTGTTGTTTTTGTTCTTTAAAGTTTTTTATTCCAAAATAAAGGATGGAAACATACCACGCTGCATTTTGGTCTACTCCTTATGACGAACGGGACAGTAGACTTTCCAAGATACAATTTATGTCGTCCTGTCATCAGATATAATGTCCCAGACAACAACTGATCTGGCATCATATTCTTTAAGTACCAATGGACACTTTCAACTGGTTGAGAAAGGGAAATATTGTTCATTCCCCAACCTTCTGATGGTACCATACTTTCTCTGTGGTAACACAGGGCTTTCCAAGAGTCCATTCTGTAGAGTGGAGAGAAAAGGGGGAAAGGTATTTATGGTGGGGGGGGGGGGGGGGGGGTCATAAACCTCACCCAACAGGGCAACGTTATGACAGCTCTCACACTGACCCTATTGACCACAAAACAATGACTATGATCACTATAAGGCTGTTGCATAAAAGGACTTGACACTTTCAGCTATTCCAGACTATTTCAGACTATTTCAAACCCATAGTATAATGGAAGGGACCTGACAAACTGGGCTGAGGAAGATGGACCTGATTCCCTGGTCTATTCCATCACCACTATAACCCATAGCCCCATCACAGTTTTCATCTCGCCCCACCACTCCAATACCAGATACCTGAATTTCCCATCCTCTACCTGTGGTGAGACCTACCAATGTTTTGGCCACGCCAACCTACCGTCCACTCCTCTCCAATAATGTCCTCTGAGAAAATCCATCATTCATCGTGGCCGTCAGTGGCAGGCTCCTGCATGACCTTCCTCTGGCCAGCAGCGGTAGAGCACACCGTTTACACTACAGCAGCTGCTCTGGTCTGGTCTGTTCTGCTCTCCACACATCCTTCCATCAGAGGGATTGACTGATGCAGTGGGCAGCAGTGTCTCCAGGACCACCACCACCACCAGAGAGACATCTGCAGGCGGAGGTACTAAGGCACTGAGCCACAGCACACAGCAGTGAAAATATGCCTAGATACTACAGCAATACAGTCTGGACCAAAGGCATTTACCTGATACAGCTACATTGATGAAGAACTCTGTGATTTATAGTCTGCTGAATTTGTTCATATATTACAAGATAATGCATTATGCATAACTATCATTGACAGCTTCTTGACAAGGACATTCACCTATAAATGTGTGCATTACTGCAGATTTAATCATTGAATATTCCTCATGTCCAAACTAATCACATCACCTGGGTTCGTAGATCAGCATAAATGAATTCCCATGAGCCAAAACCACAGAGAGTGATTCAGTCATCTGAGTGAGTGACAGCAGGTTTACAGAGGTTGAGGACGGACCACCAGAGTCTAGACCACTGAATCTCTCTTTACCTCACTCTAACACTCCGATTCCCCCGAGTTCCATAATGTAAGGGGTAGATGTGGGTTTTGAGACACAGATATTCTTTAGGTGACCCTATGTACCTGTGATGAGCTGGGACCCAAGAATGAAAACAATTTGCTAAAATATTTATGTATATGTGTAAATTTGAGAGCATTCTCTATATTCCTCAGCCCCCAGTATCATATAATTATTCAAGGTGTTTTGTAAGTGCACCTACTAGCATCTTCCGGACTATAAAACAAAAGCTTTGTCCTTGGCTGTTGGAACAACCTATATATTATTTATCTAAAAGTAGTAGATCATAGGCCCTTGATAATGACTTTGATTTTAATAAATAGCCAACCTAACCCCAGCAACTTGTGGCATATAGGCCATCACTTCCGTGTGAGTTAAGTATCAGAGCAGACTATCGACTAGATTACAGCTAGATAATAAAAATAATAATAATAATAATATTCATTTTTTGTAAATTTGTCCTATTTGTAAAGAAAATGTTGTGTTGCATATCTCAACTCTCCCTGAGAAACCCTCGGAGAGTGGTGTCACAGCTAGGGTCTGCCATTATCAACGGTAATGGGTTAGGTGCCTATAATGGGTTAGGTGCCTTGCTCAAGGGTACATCGACAGATTTTCTTTTCACCTTGTTGGATGGGGGATTCGAACTAGCAACCTCCAGTAACAAACACTCTAACCGCTAGGCTACCTGCCACCCCTGTCTGATTGGTGACACCTTTCACCTGCACACAGAGTAGGGCAATAGAACAACACAGGGAGGAGTGGGGATGAATAGAAAAGAGGAAAKAAAAAGACAGGCAAGAGAGAGACTTGTGAAAATAGGTGAGAGGTCAAGGTTCAATACTAGAGCTGACAGGGTGCAGTTGGGGCTTGGACTCCACTCCTACCTTTGATAACGAGCGAGCGCGATACGGAGGATGAGAGTGTGACAGCAAGGGCTCTAGTGTGTCAGAGATACGAGGAATCCTTCCATCCTGTTTGCTGTGAATCACAAAGGAAAAGTTTGAGTTATTGACATGGATATATTATGACATTATGGGTTACTGTTAGGGGTAGGGTCGATTACATTGGAAAAATCATGTTTGGTTGGTTTTGAGTTCAACATCTTCGGTAGAGATCAGAGAAACTGTAGCATAAATTCTGGCAATCAGGGAGGTGCGAGATTGGACCTCACATTAAAGAAAGGTGCACACTGTAGATGATGTGACTGAGCTGACTGTCTTTCCAGTCTCTCCCCAGTAAATACTTGGGATTAACCCATAATTGTCTTTCTGTCTTGCTCGACTGGCCTACAGTGTTGTCTCCTGAGCATGTGAAGTGGTGAAGACAGGCTATAACTAGGGCTGTCAGGCAACTGGAATGTCTGAACCATTGAAATAGAATTTGAAATTACTGGGTTGTTCTTTGGTTTGAACAACACGGAGTGAAAAGGGAGGTTAAGATCTCCTCTTCCATCCCTCCCTCTGTCTGATCATGTTTTCTCTGGTGACAAGATCTTATTAGCAGCCTGGCCAGAGCTGTATGATTGAGTCAAAACATGTTACTTCACASAACGTCTCACAAAGCAGTCAACTGCTGGATCGACTGGCAGTCAGGCTTTTAACGGCCCATATTAAATAAATGGAAGAGCCTTCTACACGCAGAACCTTGAACAGAGGGCACCACGCTGAGGCTTGAAGCAGGAGGCATTCTATGAAGGAGTAAGGCTTGGCACAACAACCTGGCTGGCAGGGAAGGTGAGCTGCTGAGAATATGTAAATCTCTCTCTCTCACATACGCACACACAGGCACGCACACACACACACATACACATGCATGCACACTTTTCAATCACATGGCACAGGGGGTGGTTTGGAGGTTCAATAAGCCTATTTACCAAGTGGTGTTGTTATCCTTAAATTGCAGCTCTACTCAGCTGACGGGTTCCCTGCCCATTAACCCTGCAGAAACCGCCAGTGCACACCACTGAACATCACTGACAACACACTGTTGACCTGGAGCAGACACTCCTTTAACAGCATTATTTCATATCTTCTATATGAAAACATTTCAGAATCATGTCGGAGAGCTCATTTCAAATGCTTTTCTTAACCAAAGCATGGCACATCGTAATATTGCCCCACTACAAAGCAGGGCCTTGCAGTGCTTATTCCATCCTACAACAGTACGACACGTTGGCATCTGGTATTAGGCTGGTTTCGATGGTGGCTGGGTAAAGCAGGCACTAATACACAGGGAGGGGTCAGAGGGTTCAGCCTGACAACTGGTCACCTCACCCCAGGAATACACACACAGCCTGCTTAATGGATCGGATTACGGGAGGTGTGTGTGTGTGTGTGTGTGTGTGTGTGTGTGTGTGTGTGTGTGTGTGTGTGTGTGTGTGTGTGTGTGTGTGTGTGTGTGTGTGTGTGTGTGTGTGTGTGTGTGTGTGTGTGTGTGCCCATCAATGGTAGTTTAAAAGCCACCAAACAAAGCACACATCCAGTGAGTGTGTCATAATCTCAACACTAAGGGTGAGCTTTACAGAGAGAAGAGATGATGGTCTCAGTGTGACTGGTGACAGTAGCAATACTATCCCAAGTGTGTCACATCCCAATACCAATTACAGGGACACCTGCCACACTATGAATGTTTAAAAAATACAGAGCAATGGTCCAGAGCAATGGTTTTGCGCACCTCGAGTTAGTACTACGTACAGTAATCTTATACATATTTTATTGAACTATTTTTATTTAATAGTGACACTGGCCTAAATGACAGAACGTTGTGTGAAACAAGTGATTGGTGCAGCTAGTCATCCATAAGTGGCTCAGTTAACAGACTGCAGTGGAGGAGTGATTGGCAGAGAGAGAGCATGTCCTGGTCCAGGTATAATCTGGAGAACTGAATCAGAGAATGAGAGTCATGCAGCCATTACATAATACAGCTGTCCAAAAATAGCCCCCGGTGAAGAGGTCACCAACCTTCAACCACAAATCTGATTAAGATGCCACTACCATGAATGCTGTGTGTGTGTGTGTGTGTGTGTGTGTGTGTGTGTGTGTGTGTGTGTGTGTGCGTGTGCGTTTGGGTGTCCCACACTGACCGTGGACACCTCCTGTCAAGGAAAACCTGAAAAGCCTTCCTCCACACAGTACTGCTGGGTCATGGGCTCTGATAAGATGATGCAAATTAGCTCTCTCTACTCCTCTGGTGGGTGTGGAGTATACCTGGAAATACAAATGAGCAGGACTGGTTTGCATATATTGCAACACAATGGAATGACAAATGCATTTCTCTAGTCCCTGAGCGCCAAAGAAAGAGAGAGAGTGAGAGAGCATGTTTGCACCAAGACAATAGCTCAATATCCTCAGTAAGGTGCTCCCTGTTTGGTATAATCCATACCAGTCAAAATGTATAAACACATCTCCTGCAGAACATTGAAAAGGTAGCAATGTTGAGGGCAAACATTCACTAATTATTGGTGCAATCAACAGATCGATACTATGGTTCAAGATGCAGTAAAAATCCAATTTGATCTAGTGTTTAACTTCAGCAGCAAACCAAGTCTGTTGAGGAGGGCTTATATTATACAGTATCATATCAACATGTACTTAATGAGGTATAGTATCAATGTAGGGGTCTGGGACTAGTCCCTAATAAAGCTTTATGAAGACATTGAGTATTTAATGCGTCACTGACTGTTATCTCATCAGGACTGCACAACAAAATCTCCAAAGAAAACACCATATCTGGCCATAACTAAAGCAACAGAGATATGGCATGGCTGGCCCTTTTAATTAGGGCAAGTGGGGCCGTTAATTATGGCTTGTGGGGCTGTCTGTGGTGCAGTCTGCAGATTATGGAGTGTGTTGGCATTTTAATTATGGCATATTTTGCAGTATGGTAACTGTCATATGTCAGCTGTCAGTGAAACCAAAACTAACCTTGACAGTTAAGTTTAGGTATAAATTCTGAGTGGTTAAGCTTAATGTTTGGGATAGGGTTAACCTTGACGATTAAGTTAAGGTATTCATTCCGAGTGGTTAAGGTAAGGGTTAAGGTTTGGGATAGGGCTAAAACAGAAAAACAAAAGATGACAAAACACGTACCTAGTACTGGGATTGAATTTGCGATCCTCTGAGCTGTAGCTCACGGTTTGAGCCCGTCCTCAACCCCACCCAGAACACCCTAGCTCGTCGTGAACCTACTGGATGGTCATAGGCTCTCGCGTTGCCTGTAATGATGGTAGGAAATTGCAATGGAAATAAAATGACACCCCATGCCATAATTTCAATATGCCTAAATACGTCATAATCCACCAGAGTTTGGCCTGGGATTGCAAACATAGCCAGGAGACATAAAACCATGAATCCAAGCACTATCAGATTCCTGGATCAACATCAAGTATACAAACACCCCTCTACTACACCAACATACTCCGTAATCACCTGTCTTCTTATAGCTAACATCTAGCATAATGGTCCCGTCTTTCTCTTCCACTGCCCAAACCCACCTGTCCTCTACCCACACACACTGATAGTTACCGGAGCTTAACCGGCCAGTCCAGCCAGACAGAACACAGACAGACAGCAGGCTATCTAATCAACCGCAGCAGCTAATGCACAATGAAAGCAGGGTTACTTACTCTAGGCACCAGTGTGAGCAGAGCAAATGGAGTGCAGAGGCAGGTCCAGCATGAGATGAAGAGATCAGTGGACGATCAGCACTGCTCTATGCAGCAGAACCTAGCCCGGAAAGTATTGGATACAACTATGTTCTCTCCCTCTCGCTGTCTCCGTCTCTCACAGGCTCTTAGTTTCTGCCTCTCCTCTCATTTTACTTAATTGCTTCAGAGTGGTCTTTTGCTATCGCTCACCTCCAAATGTCTTCCCCTCTTTCTCTCTTTCCTTCTCTCCCTCTACTTCTCTGTCTTATTCAGTGTTAGCGCTCTAACACCTACTGTTAGATCTCAGCCTCTCCTGTCAGATGATGCTGTGGAAAGCTCCCCTCTCTCCCCCTCCCTTCCTCATTACTCTCTCTCCCCCTCCCTCCCCCTCTCTCTCCTTCTCTCACATGTACACACACACACACCACATGGACATGAGTGAGCAGAGTGCAGTGGGTGTATGGACATTAGTGAGATTCATGATGCGAAGTGCTAAGAAGGACATTATCTACCATACAAGATATCAAATCACTCAGTCCCCATTATCTACCTCATCCCTCTGACAATAATTATCCCATCCAGCACATGCTCCATTTGACTCTGTAGCGGACAGCTGAAAAGCACAAAAAAATATCTAATCTCAAACATAAATGGTGGATTCACATATGGAGATTAAAATAGCATAAGAGGCAAGAAGACAAAGTCAGCTATTAACCAATGATTCTGCTGAGATTCTGTCTTTCATAGAGGACAATTCAAATAAAACACAGTCAAATGCATCTGTAAATAACATAATCTTCAAATGATGTCTACCAGGACCAGAAGTCTATCTCATTCCCCACTGAGCCAGACTTCAGTCTCTTTCCACCTCCCCTATGAGTACTTACCAGATATGCTGCACCTTATGGAGGATTGTGTCAGAGAAGCTCCCTCTCCTGGTTCCAAGGCCCATGCTACCTGCTCCTGTCCTCCTGCTCTGAGGCATGTTCTCTGGCTGCTGCCTGCTGCAGCTCTACACTGGAAGAGGGTTCCACCTGGACCTACCTGGACCGCCCAGACTCAGCTAGACAAAGGACCAGGGTGGATTCCCATTGGTGAGGAAACCAAAGGCCATTGACGGGAGGAAGACTTAGTCCTGTGGTCCACACCCAGCTCAGAGTTTAGTCTTACAGGCCTGCCCAGAGCTCCCTAAAGCCCATTGTTTGGGTGTGGTTCCACACCAGTCTCAATAGACACACAAAACCATTTTGGCTTAGTTTTTCACAGCCAGTAGTATCCCCCTGTCTATCTCCCAGGTGAACTACTTTGGAACTCACACAGGGAAGATAATTTTACCTCCGATAAACTTTCCCCTCAGGAGACGACAACCAGACCGAGACCCAGGCAGCCTGGAAGGGTCTGATGAGGTGCGTGGCATGTGAGGCTAGACATATATCTCAATCTGGGCCTCTTCAATTGGCAAAGCTGACAATAGGATGAACAGGGTATCTTTGTTCCCAAACAGAGTGAGAATGAGGGAGTCAAACCAGGTCATGGGGAGTCAATATCCTAAATCACTCTCATTGTCAGCCCAGACAAAGATCAATGTATTTGAGTAATATTTAGAAACAAATGCTTTTGGCATTTGGCATTATTAGAGTGTGCATCATCACTCACCCCCTGCTACTCTCTCTCTCTCTCTCTCTCTCTCTCTCTCTCTCTCTCTCTCTCTCTCTCTCTCACTCCCTCCCCATTCACTCCCTCTCCCACTGTCTTTTCAGCCCCTGCAGTCATCTGTGGAGCCAGCTAGGCTAAATTTCACATTTACACACTGTCATACTGCAGATACTTCACTCCATGCTGAGAGACTAAMAATCCCTATGTGGGAGGAGGCACAGATACTATATTGAGTGTGTGTGACAGAGAGAGGTAAGGAGAGGGGCAATGGCCTCCTCACTGAGTGTGACTGAAGGAGTAGCTTTATCACTTTTTTTATCAGTAAGTAACCCCTGTCTGGTCTGTCCTGGGGCTGTGGGATTCATCGTTCCCTCTGAGTCTGCTGGGACTAGGAGGACTACACATGGCTGGACGCACAGCAAATGAGAACCCTGTCAACCCTGYTTCCCACCGCTGCTTCTCATAATTCAATTGTGTTTGGAACTCTAACTCCATTGATTTTGTTAGCCCTGTGCTGGAAACAGTGTGGTGTGAGACAACACGACAGCCCGGCAGACAGACAGGCAAGGCCATGGCCCCTGTCCCCAGTCCCCTGAAGCCCAACGTGATGATGGAATACAGGCAGGCAGCAGCCTCGTAGTTCATTCCCAGTGTCAGCGCCAGTCACCCTGACCACTGGGGATGGAGGTAAGCTCCTCTGCTCCGTAATGAGCTCCGGCCCGACCCAGGTCATCCTTTGTCCCTGTCTTCAGTGTACTGTACTGCTCTGCTCTGGTCATGGTCCGATGGGAGCCCAGCTCAGCTATGGCTTTTGCTCTGCTGACAAGGTGACTAATTAGGTGATTACAGTCATTAAGAGGATGGCCAGTGATCTCAGCAGGTGCTCCAGGTGGACATCAGTGGCTGACTGAAGTGCATTCAACTCCAAAAGCAGCAAAAAGCAAAGCTAGCCATATTCAAGGCTAGCCATGACTATACCACCAGTTGAAAGCAGCAGAGTTAAATATAGAAATTGTGTTCAAAACAAATGTTAGAGATGTATCTGAACCACCCAGGTATTGTTATGCTGATGCATCTAGCCACACAATCCCCAAAGCACAGATTTTTTTCTTCAAACTGCTTCGAACAAATCAATCAAATCAAWTTTTTTTGGTCACATACACGTTTAGCAGATGTTATTGTGGGTGTAGCGAAATGCTTGTGTTTCTAGTGCAGTAATATCTAACAATTTCACAACAATACACACAGATCTAAGTAAAGGAATGGAATTAAGACTATACAAATATATGGACGAGCAATGTCAGAGCGGCATAGACTCAGATACAGTAGAATAGAATACAGTATATACATATGAAATGAGTAATGCAAAATATCTACACATTATTAAAGTGACTAGTGCTTCATTTATTAAAGTGGCCAGTGATTTCAAGTCTATGTACTGTATATAGGCAGCAGCCTCTAATGTGCTAGTGATGGCTATTCAACAGTCTGATGGCCTTGAGATAGAAACTGTTTTTCAGTCTCTCGGTCCCAGCTTTGATGCATCTGTACTGACCTCGCCTTCTGGATGATAGCAGGGTGAACAGGCAGTGGCTCGGGTGGTTTGTATTTGTATTTATTATGGATCCCCATTAGCTGCTGCCAAAGCAACAGCTACTCTTCGTGGGGTCCAGCAATATTAAGGCAGTTTATACAAATTTAGAAACATTACAATACATTCACAGATTTCACAACACACTGTGTGCCCTCAGGCCCCTACTCCACCACTACCACATATCTACAGTACTAAATCCATGTGTATATATAGTGTGTATGTTATCGTGTATGTGTGTATGCATGTTTTGAATCAATGTATGAAAACTGATTGGATTCACACATATCACAAGTCCGCGSGGCCAGACGAATTATCAGGACGCGTACGCAGAGCATGGACTGACCGCCTGGCAAGTTTCTTCACTGACATTTTCAACCCCTCCCTGACCGAGTCTGTAATAACTACATGTTTCAAGCAGACCACCATAGTTCCTGTGCCCAAAAACACCAAGGTAACCTGTCTAAATAATCTTCGCCCACATAACAATCAATTCTGTAGCCATGAAATTGCTTTGAAACGGCTGGTCATTGCGCTCACATCAACGCCATCATCTCAGGGGTGATGAATACAAATATTAAAACCAGGACGGAAAATATTACACAATAAACGAAGCCACCTAACAACACACAGTCAAACTCTTCAGTCATTTAGTAAGTTCTCACCCGTTCTGCGAATTCATCAACGTTAAACATGGCCACAGTGTTCAACAAGGGCTCTTTATGTCATCGTTTTAACCTGGACCCACTCAAATTTCACATATCTCCCCAACAGATCCACTAGCTGACGCAAGCTCTATTGCCACTCCACACTGCCCCTTCCCATGTGACAAGAGTAACCCTATGTGAGAATGCTGTTCATTGACTACAGCTCCAGCGTTCCAACACCATAAGTGCCCCCAAGCTCCCAGTAAGTCAAGGACTTCCCGACGGCAGCCCCCAGGTAGTTAGGGTAGGCAACAAACATATCCGCCACGCTGGCCTCAACACGGGGGCCCCTCAGGGTGTAACTATGTTCACCCACGAATGCGTGGTCCGGCATGACTCCAACACATCATTAAAGTTTGCTGATGACACGATGGTGGTAGGCCTGATTCACCGACAATGATGAGACAGCCCTACAGGGAGGAGGTCAGTACCTGGCAGTGTGGTGCCTGGACAAACAACTTCTCCCTCAATGTCCAACAAGACAATAGGAGTCTTGATTGTGGACTACAGGAAAGTCCGAGCACAGCCCTAGGATCAACATAATGATGGGGCTGCAGTGGAGCTATGTACGAGGACTTCGTTCCTCGGTGTCCACATCACGTGAAGGGAAAAAAAAAAATTAACATGAGTCCACACAGACACCAACACAGCCATGAAGAAAGCATTAAAAAAAAACAAAGCCTCTTCCTCCTTCAGGAAGCGTTTTGAAAAAAGATTTGGTTTGAACCCTCAGAATCTACAAAAAGTCTCTACAGAACTGCCCCCTTGAGAGGATCTAATGACTGGCTGCTCACCGCTTAGTTAATGGCAACAATGACTTTGGCAACCCACAGCAAGGCTCTGTCAGCCACCCCCAAGGCATAGGACTGATTCTCTCTGCTACCGAGGGGAAAAGCGTACCCATGTACCACGTCTGGAAACTACAAGGACCCTGAACAGCTTTTACCATCACAAACCTATTTAAGGACTGCTAAACATTTTGAACAATAGCTACCAGGAAATTTGCATTGGAACCCTTATATTTTTAGACTACTCTTTTGGACTCATTCACATACGCTGCTGCCTACTGACTTATTATCTCGTCTGTTGTCTAGTCACTATAATACCTTATAACCTCTACTATGTACATTAATCTACCTCAATTTACTTATTAGACCCCTGCACGTCCGATTCGGTACTGGTGTAATATAGCCAGTTATACTCATTGTTGTATTATTCCTCGTGTTCTTCTTTTTCTATTCTTTCTCTACATTGTTGGGAAGGACCCAATAAATCAGCATTTAACTGTTCGTCTACACCTTGTTTGTTTATCTCCTCTCTGCATTGTGGGAAGGCCCCGTAAATAGCATTTGTCACTGTTAGTCTAACACCTGTTGTTTACCAAGCCAGGTGACAAATACAATTTCATTTGATAAATTATTATAATGACAATACTGGCGTACATTTATCTATCCAATATACAGTATTGCAAATCGTTTGGTCTTTACTGTAACAATTGCTTTTGTCTAAGCAGGTCCTGATATTCCTCACTCATTAGCACCTTGAAATCCTGCTAGCCTAAACTCCCAGCACCAGTGTTCTTGAAATATTTTGGTAAAGTTAGTGTGGGATGAGGTGGAAAAATGAATTGTTTCGATCAATAATGCACAAACTTCCTAGCGTTGTCAACTTAGATGGAAAAGCTTACTGAGCGGGGGGGGGCGTGGGGGCTGGGGGCGGAGGAGGGGGCGATGGGGAGGGGTGGGGGGGGGGGGAGGGGGGGATGGTAGCTGACTCTATAGACACTCCTGACATTCATATCTTTAATCTGAGCTGAAGCCGGAAGGTTTTGTCCTCAGGCCTCCAGCCCAAATCAATCTGCTACCCCCAAGAGGGGTAAAGCAGCCTTTACTGGCTCTAAGATGCAGACCTATCAGCTTGCTGCCAGCTCTTAGCAAACAGTTT
>NC_036838.1:42992463-43070220 GCF_002910315.2 Salvelinus sp. IW2-2015
TCGGTCCCAGTGCTATGAGTGCATTCTGTATGACGTGTCGGGGGCCTCTGGATGATAGCAGGGCTGAACACAGGCAGGTGGCTAGGGTGGTTTGTATTGCGTGATTTAATTATGATCCCATTAAGCTGCTGCCTAGAAGGCAACACGCGTACTCTTTCGTGGGTCCAGCAAATATTAAGGCAGTTTATACCAGTATTAGAGAAGAAATATTACGAACATACATTGCACAGATTTCACAACACCACTAGATGTGCCGCGTAGCCCCTACTCAGTCCACTACGCAATATTACAGTACTTAAATCCTCATGTTATATATAGTGCGTTATGTTGAATTCGTGTGTGTGTGTGTGGTGTGGATGTGTGATGTGTTGTGTGTGTGTGTGTGTGTGTGTGTGATGTTGGCTGGTGTGTGTGTGTAGTGGTGCTGTTATGATAGTGTAGTGTCGTGTGAAGTGCAATGGTCTTGTCACAATGTTTGTGATTGCAGGGTCACAGTGCCCCGCTGTTCCTATAAATGTTTTTATCTGTTTTTAAAATCTAATTTATCTAAGCTGATTGTCAGTTACTTGATGTGGAAGTAAAGTTCCATGTAGTCATCCATGCTCTATGTAGTACTGTGTGCCTCCACTAGTTTGTTTCTGGACTAGGGACTGTGAAGAACCTCTTGTGGCTATGTCTTGTGGGTATTTGCATGGTGTCTGAGCTGTGTGCCAGTATCGTCGTTAGACAAGACAGCTCGGTACGATCAACATGTCAATACCCTCATAAATAAATATAGAGAGTGAAAAGTCAATCTTTCTCCACTTTCAGCCCAGGAGAGATTGACATGCATATATTAATATTGCTCTCGTGTACATCCAAGGGCCAGCCGTGCGCTCTGCTCCTGCAGCCAAACTGCAATTGCTTACCCTAGTCCTTTTTTGTGGCACCTGACAACTGACTGAACAGTAGTCAAGGTGCGACAAAACTAGGAACTGTAGGACCTCCTGTGTTGATAGTGTGTTAAGAATGGCAGTGCATCGCTTTATTATAGACACGACTTCTCCCCATCTTAGTGTCATGATGTTTGCCTGCCTTGGGTCATCTCAAACACCTGCATCCCCTCTCCTGCCTCCCCCTTTCGCTCCTTTCAACCGCACCTAGCGTGTACGACAGAGAGCATCGTATCTGAGAATCTCCTGGAAGTGCTCGCCCAACCCACCCAACACCACGCCTGACTCTAACCAGCAAGAGGGGACACTCTTTCACTGACCCACGGACTCGCGTTCCGACCTCACAGAACTTGAGTAACGAGCACACTTTCATGAGTACTCCGGAAAGAAGTAATAATCAAAAAGGCCGGGGAGGAAGTCCTCCCGAAGCTATTAACGATGTCACATTTTCCCCATGTGAGAAACTCACGGCTCAGCACTGACTCGGACCACATTACAGTCCTACCGCCGCTTTATATACACTAACCACTCACACTATGAGGTTTACATTCGTTCGCTCCGTATAGAGAAATATATGATGAACAGTGGAATATGATACTGATGTGTATAATTGATGCTAATCACACTGATTTTGCGACTGTTTATATAGAGAAAACCTACAAATCCTTTTTTATTCTGCAACTACCAAATACGCAGGCGACGCTCCCTTTGAGCCGAGTGTTGGGTCAGACTGACCATAGGGACCACCCATCTCTGCTAATCTGAATTAAAGAGCCAACTCTTAAGAAAAATTACCAAACCATGTTTCTCTTCAAAATCAGCGAAGGACAAAGGTTGACAGCCGAGAGCTCTACTCGATACAGAGAGATGGTCCAAAGGTTTGAACCAGACTAGACTGAATCTTATTTAACCACCCCACAGAGGTGAAAACATCTTATACGAATCATAACAAGTCGTTTGGGAATTGGAACTTCTTATCTGCAGCTAGAAGAATTCGGTATCATTGAGACGCGAAGAAAGACAACGCGCCAAGGACCATCCATTCATAACGAATGACACTGCTGAAACAATCCAAACCAACACTACGAGCTTCTCTCCAACGACCAAGGCTGACACCACACTGGACGTAACTATATATAGTATTGATTGCAAATTGTTCGCCGAGAGATGAGTGAGCGTTTCATGAGTATGTTAAGGATTAGCAAGTGTCAATTGTAAGTACATGATTAGTATGCTCTTAGTGAAATTCTTAGTCGACGCAAACTTCCCTTGTCTAAACACGAGGCCGGGCACATGCGTTTAGCCCACTAGGGCAATGAGTGTGCTCAAATGCATTCATGGAACTATTTTAAGTTTGTTTGTTTGTTTATGCATTTCTGTGAATTAATTAGTTAGTAATAAATAAATGATTTAAGACAATTGATGTATGGATGACTCATAGTGAAGACTGGGTTCGTGCAGATCAGCGATTTACGACGTTTGGAATGAGACTGACATAAGGTAGAGTAAATAAATCATTAATTAGAAGACCATTGATCAGATATGAAAATATCTGAAAGGTTATATTGGGAAATTATAACTTTGTAATCTAATAACTTTCCCTGGTGCCCTCGAATTCATAGTTAATTAGTTACGTTATTACTAAAGTGATCGCGTAATCCCTAATTATAGGAATCTATGATAAAAACTATAAGTCTTCAATTTAACGATAGCAAAGACACGACATTAGCTACTACTGCATCAATATGTTTTGCAACAACATGGTGCCAACAGAGATGGTCGCCTCGCTTCGCGTTCTTAGGAAACTATGCAGTATTTAGTTTTTTAATGTATTATTTCATACACTGTTACCCCAGGAAATATTAAGTCTTATTACATACAGCCGAGAAGAACAATTGGATATAATAGCAATGTCAACTTACCAACATTACGACTAGGAATACAACTTTCCCGAAGCGGATCCTCTGTTTATACCACCACCCAGGACAATGGATAGGATCCCAGTAGGCGACCCAAAACAACGGCGCCACAGAAGGGGCAGACGGAGCGGTATTCGGGTCATCGCTYACCGCTCCCAAGTATACTACTCGCCAATGTCCAGTCTCTTGACAATAAGGTAGACGAAATTCGAGCAAGGGTTGCCTTCCAGAGATACATCAGAGATTGTAACATTCTCTGTTTCACGGAAACATGGCTCACTCGGGATACGTTATCAGAGTCGGTACAGCCACCCGGTTTCTTCACGCATCGCGCCGACAGAAACAAACATCTCTCTGGTAAGAGATGCCTTATGATTAACGAGTCGTGGTGTGATCATAACAACATACAGGAACTCAAGTCATTTTGTTCACCTGACCTAGAATTCCTTACAATCAAATGCCAACCGCATTATCTACAAAGAKAATTCTCTTTGATTATAATCACAGCCGTGTATTTCCCCCCCAAGSAGACACCTCGACGGCCCTGAAAGAACTTCATTGGACTCTTTGTAAACTGGAAACTATTAAAACCTTCCCCAACCAGAAACCATGGATTGATGGCAGCATTCGCGCAAAACTGAAAGTGCGAACCACTGCTTTTAATCATGGCAAGGCGACCGGAAACATGACCGAATACAATCAGTGTAGCTATTTCCTCCGCAAGGCAATCAAACAAGCTAAGTGTCAGCATTGAGACAAATTAGAGTCGCAATTCAACGTTTCAGACACGAGGCGTATGTGGCAGGGTCTACAGTCAATCACAGATTACAAAAAGAAAACCAGCCCCATTGCGGACACCGACGTCTTGCTCCCAGACAAACTAACAACTTCTTTGCTCGCTTTGAGGACAAGACATTTCCACTGACACGGCCCGCTACCTGAACCTGCGGGCTCTCCTTCACCGCAGCCAACGTGAGTAAAACATTTAAACGTGTTAACCCCCGCAAGGCTGCCGGCCCAGACGGCATCCCTAGCCGCGCCCTCAGAGCATGCGCAGACCAGCTGGCTGGTGTGTTTACAGACATATTCAATCAATCCCTATCCCAGTCTGCTGTTCCCACATGCTTCAAGAGGGCCACCATTGTTCCTGTTCMCAAGAAAGCTAAGGTAACTGAGCTAAACGACTATCGCCCTGTAGCACTCACTTAAATCATCACGAAGTGCTTTGAGAGACTAGTCAAGGATCATATCACCTCCACCCTACCTCACACCCTAGACCCACTCCAATTTGCTTACCGCCCCAATAGGTCCAYAGACGACGCAATCGCAATCACATTGCACACGGCCATAACCCATCTGGACAAGAGGAATACCTATGTAAGAATGCTGTTCAGCGATTACAGCTCAGCATTTAACACCATTARYAYCMYCYWAACTCGTCATTAAGCTCGAGACCCTGGGTCTGAACCCCGTCCTGTGCAACTGGGTCCTGGACTTTCTGACGGGCCGATCCCAGGTGGTGAGGGAAGGAAACAACATCTCCACCCCCCTGATCCTCAACACTGGGGCCCCACAAGGGTGCATTCTCAGCCCTCTCCTATAGTCGCAGTTCACCCATGACTGCGTGGCCATGCACGCCTCCAACTCAATCATCATGTTTGCAGACGACACTACAGTGGTAGGCCTGATTACCAACAACGACGAGACGGCCTACAGGGAGGAGGTGAGGGCCCTCAGAGTGTRGTGTCGTGTCTTTACTATCATTAAATGGAAGACTTAGTTTTTATCAAAGATTCCTGTAATTAGTATTACGCGATTAAACTGAATAATCATGTAACTGTAATTAACTAGGAAGTCGGGGCACCAAGGAAAATATTCAGATTACAAAGTTATAATTTCCTAATATAACCTTTCAGATATTTTCATATCTGATCAATTCGTCTTCTTAAATTGCAGTAGGTTTGCCAATCAGTTGGGCTGCCAGACTTAATTGCCATACCTTTTGCCTCATCCCTCTCAACCATACAATTTTTTATTCCTCATCAATCCAAGGGGATTTAACTTCACTAGGGTAGGGGGCAGCATTGGGAATTTTGGATGAAAAGCRTGCCCAAATTAAACTGCCTGCTACTCAGCCATAAAAGCYAGAATATGCATATAATTACTAGATTTGGATAGAAAACACTCTGAAGTTTCTAAAACTGTTTGAATGATGTCTGTGAGTATAACATAACTCATATGGCAGGCAAAAACCTGAGAAGAAATCCAACCAGGAAGTGGGAAATCTGAGTTTTGTAGTTTTTCAACTCTTTGCCTATCGAATACACAGTGTCTATGGGGTCATATTGCACTTCCTACGGCTTCCACTAGATGTCAACAGTCTTTAGAACCTTGTTTGAGGCTTCTACTGTGAAGTGGGGGTGAATGAGAGGGGATTGAGAGGGGATTGAGTCAGAGGTCTGCCAGAGAGCCACGAGCTGGCCATGTGCGTTCACGTTGCAATTCTACAGACAAATGAATTCTCCGGTTGGAACATTATTGAAGATTTATGTTAAAAACATCCTAAAGATTGATTCTATACATCGTTTGACATGTTTCTACGGACTGTAATGGAACTTTTTGACTTTTCGTCTGCACCTAGTGATCGCGCCTCATGAATTTTGATTACTGGGCTAAACGCGCGAACAAAAAGGAGGTATTTGAAAATAAATGATGGACATTATCGAACAAAACAACCATTTATTTTGGAACTGGGATTCCTGGGGAGTGCATTCTGATGAAGATCATCAAAGGTAAGTGAATATTTATAATGCTATTTCTGACTTCTGTTGACTACACAACATGGCGGATATATGTTTGGGTTGTGTTGGTCTCTGAGCGCTGTACTCAGATTATAGCATGGTGTGCTTTTTCCGTAAAGTTTTTTTGACACAGCGGTTGCATTAAGGAGATAAGGAGAAGTGGATCTAAAATTCCATGCATAACAGTTGTATCTTTTAGCAATGTTTATTATGAGTATTTCTGTAAATTGATGTGGCTCTCTGCAATATCACCRGATGTTTTGGAACTACTGAACATAACGCGCCAATGTAAACTCTGATTTTTGGATATAAATATGAACTTTACCGAACAAAACATACATGTATTTAGTAACATGAAGTCCTATGAGTGTCATCTGATGAAGATCATCAAAGGTTAGTGATTCATTTTATCTCTATTTCTTCTTTTTGTGACTCCTCTCTTTGGCTGGAAAAATGGCTGTGTTTTTCTGTGACTTGGCTCTGACCTAACATAATCGCTTGGTGTGCTTTCGTCGTAAAGCCTATCTGAAATCGGACACTGTGGCTGGATTTACAACAAGTGTATCTTTAAAATGGTGTAAAATACTTGTATGTTTGAGGAATTTTAATTATGGGATTTCTGTTGTTTTGAATTTGGCGCCCTGCAGTTTCACTGGCTGTTGACGAGGTAGCGTCCCACATACCCTAGTGAGGTTAACAGTTTTTACAGTAATTTTCTTAATGGCTGCGTGCTTATTAGTAACTGGAATAAGTAGTTTCATAAATGCGTCAAGTGCAGCGTCTGGTTGCTCTGCATTACACACCACAGACCAGAAAATATTCTTTACATCATCAACATATGAATCACTACAAAACTTATTGTTTGACCTCTTATACACTATATTAGGCCCAGCCTTTGGTACTTTGGTTTTCCTAGATATTGCTATTATATTGTGATCACTACATCCTATTGATTTGGATACTGCTTTAAAGCAAATATAGTAAGAGTAAAATAGAGTAAAAATGTGATCAATACATGTTGATGGTTTAATTCCTGGGCTGTTTGTAACTACCCTGGTAGGTTGACTGACAACCTGATCCAGGTTGCAGGCACTGGTTACAGTTTGAAGTTTTTCCTGAGTGGGCAGCTTGATGATAGCCAGTCAATATTTAAATCACMCAGAAAATATACTTCTCTGTTGATATCACATAAATTAGCATGTCACGCCCTGACCATAGAGAGCCCTTGGGGTTCTTAGTGTGGCCCTTTCCCACCTGCGTGGTGGGATATTGTTTTGTTTTGGTTTAGTGCTATGTGCGCTACGAACTGCACGTTCGTTTATTCTTTGTTGTTTTTTTGAAGGTTCACTTTAATAAATATGTGGAACTCTACTCACACTGCGCCTTGGTCCGCTCATTATGTATACGACGAACGTGACATAGCAAGCATTTCACACATATTATCCAGATACTGACTTGGTGGTCTATAGCAGCTTCCCACAAGAATGGGCTTTAGGTGAGACAGATGAACCTGTAGCCATAATACTTCAACATTATTTAACATTAGATCGTCTCWAAGCTTTACAGGAATGTGGTTCTGAATAAAGATCGCAWCACCGCCTCCATTGGCATTTCTGTCTTTTCGATAGATGTTATAACCATGTATTGCTACCACTGTATTATCTAAGTGAGTTTCAGAGATAGTCAGAATATGAATGTCATCTGTTACAAGCAAGTTATTGACTTCATGGACCTTGTTTCTACACCTGCATTACTAGCTATTTGGGGTTTTAGGCTGGGTGTCTGTACAGCACTTCGAGATATTAGCTGATGTACGAAGGGCTATATAAAATAAAATTGATTGATTGATTGATTGTTTCTTAGGCTACATATATTAATATGGGCAATTTCTTTGCACTTGTCTGGGTTGCTTGATTGTTTTTAATGCTTCACTGGGAAGCTTATCAGAGGTAGACTTACTCATGTTAATTACATTGGAGCTGATAGGGCAGGGTGAGCTGCATAATGTGGTCTTCCTACTATTGCACACCGCCTCAGTGCTAACAGTGTAACTCTGGTTTAAAGGCTCATGATTACTGCTTACAATAGCTGTAGGATATACAGATGTATTCGGTGCAATTAGGGGTACATAAATTAAATGAATTACATTGTGTTTGCCAATGCCCCTAAGATCATGYACATTTGATGCAGCATTGTCCTTGATGATCTTTTTGGCCTTCCTGTGACATTGGGTGCTGTAGGTGTCCTGGAGGCCAGATAGTTTGTCTCAGGTGATGTGTTGGGCAGACCGCACCACCCTCTGAAGAGCCCTGCGTTTGCGGGCGGTGGAGTTGCCATACCAGGCGGTCATACAGCCCGACAGGATGCTCTCAATTGTGCATCTGTAAAAGTTTGTGAGGGTTTTAGGTGCCAAGCCAAATTTCTTTAGCCTCCTGAGGGTGGACCATTTCAGCTTGTCAGTGATGTGTACGCCGAGGAACTTGAAGCATTCCACCTTCTCGACTGCGGTTCCGTCAATGTGGATAGGGGGGTGCTCCCTCTGCTGTTTCCTGAAGTCCACGATCATCTCCTTTTTGTTGATGCTGAGTGAGATGTTATTTTCTTGGCACAACACTCCCAAAGCCTCCTTGTAGGCTGTCTCGTCATTGTTGGTAATCAAGCCTACTACTGTTGTGTCGTCTGCAAACTTGATGGAGTTGGAGGCGTGTGTGGCCACGCAGTCATGGGTGAACAGCGAGTACAGGAGGGGGCTGAGCATGCACCCTTGTGGGGCCCTAGTGTTAAGGATTAATGAAGTGGAGGTGTTGTTTCCTACCTTCACCACCTGGAGGCGGCCGGTCAGGAAGTCCAGGACCCAGTTGCACAGGGCGGGGTTCAGACCCAGGGACTCAAGCTTAATGATGTGCTTGGAGGGTACTATGGTATTGAATGCTGAGCTATAGTCAATGAACAGCATTCTTACATAGGTATATTCCTCTTGTCCAGATGGGATAGGGCAGTGTGCAGTGAGATGGCGATTGCATCGTCTATGGATCTATTGGGCGGTAAGCAAATTGAAGTGGGTCTGGTTGTTAGGTAAGGTACAGGTGATATGATCCTTGACTAGTCTCTCAAATCACTTCATGATGACAGAGGTGAGTGCTACGGGGCGATAGTCATTTAGCTCAGTTACCTTTGCTTTCTTGTGTACAGGAACAATTGTGGCCATCTTGAAGTGTGTGGGATAGGGAGAGATTGAAAATGTCCGTAAACATACCAGCCAGCTGCTCTGAGGACGCGGATAGGGATGCCGTCTGGGCCGGCACCCTTGCTAGGGTTAACACGCTTAAATGTCTTACTCACGTCGGCTATGGAGAAAGAGAGTCCATAGTCCTTGGAAGCAGGCCAGTCACCTTGCCATGGTTAAATGCGGTGGTTTGCRCTTTCAGTTTTGCGTGAACACTGTCAAATATCCACGGTTTCTGGTTAGGGTAGGTTTTAATAGTCACAGTGGGTACAACATCTACTATACACTTCCTGATAAACTCAGTCACCGTATCAGTATATTCGTCAATGTTATTCTCGAAGTCTATCCCAGTCCGAGTGATCAAAGCAATATTGAAGTGTGGATTCCGATTGGTCAGACCAGCGTTGAATAGTCCTTAGCACAGGTACTTACTGTTTGAGTTTCTGCCAATAGGAAGGGAGGAGCAAAATGGAGTCGTGATCAGATTTGCCGAAGGGAGGGCGGGGGAGGGCCTTGTAGGCATCCCACAAGTTGGAGTCGCAGTGGTCGAGTGTTTTACTGTAGCAGCGCGAGTACTGCAGGCAATATGTTGATAGGACTTTGGTAGCATTTTCCTAAAATTTGCTTTCTTAAAATCCCCAGCTACAATAAATGCGGCCTCAGGATATGTGGTTTCYAGTTTGCATAAAGTCCAGTGAAGTTCATTGAGGGCCATCGTGGTATTGGCTTGAGGGGGAATATACAAGGCTGTGACTATAACCGAAGATAATTCTCTTGGGAGATAATACGGTCGGCATTTGATTGTGAGGTATTCTAGGTCGGGTGAACAAAAATTGACTTGAGTTCCTGTATATTATCACAATAACACTATGAGTAGTTAATCATGAAACATACACCCCCGGCCTTCTTCTTCCCAGAGAKATATTTATTCCTGTCTGCGTGATGAACTGAGAACCCAACTGGCTGTATGGACTCAGACAGTATATCCCAAGAGAGCCATGTTTCCGTGAAACAGAGTATGTTACAATCCCTGATGTCTCTCTGGAAGGAAATTCTCACCCTCAGCTCTTCAACTTTATTATCCAGAGACTGAACATTAGCGAGTAATATACTCAGAAGTGGTGGGTGGTGTGCGCGCCTCCCGAGTCGGACTAGAAGTCCACTCTGAGCACCTCTTCTCCGCCGGCGATGTTTTGGGTCAGCCTCTGGAATCAGTTCAATTGCCCTGGGGGGTAGGAACAAAGGATCCGATTCAGGAAAGTCGTATTCCTGGTCGTAATGCTGGTAATGCTGATGAGTTACCRCCCCTCTGATATCCAAAGTTCTTCCCGGCTGAATGTAATAACACAAAAACATTTCTGGCCTAATAATGTAAGAAATAATACATAAAAAAACAAAATACTGCAAAGTTGCTTAGGGGCTAGAAGCTCGGCTGCCCTCTCTATCGACGCCAGATTCTTGACAAACCAGACCAGATCCTTGACATTCTCCTTGTATCGTCACTGAGGTAGCCTACACACTTGAATTCACCTGGCAGCTGCTACTCTGGCCAATCCTCTGTGCTCATACTAAACCAATTCTAACGACCCTTGATTAGATGAGAATTACCCCCAGACTATAGGGAAGGCTCACAACTGCAAGGGACATTACTCCCTCAATGAGTTTCATCTTATTGATTAATAGCATGAATATATGGACCCTGAGTGGAGGCCCTCTTGACAGATTAACTAGATCACAGATTAGTGAATGCACTCCCAAATGCAAATGCAGAAAGCTAGATGCCGCAAATCAGCAAGCCTCTACGGCGGGAGTGATGGGAGAGGGGGTGGATGGAAGGGAGTGAGGGGAGGGATGGAGAGGGGGTGGATGGAAGGAGATGAGGAGGGATGGAGAGGGGTGTGGGATGGACAGGAAGTGAGGGGAGGGATGGGAGAGGGTGGATGGAAGGAGTGAGGGAGGGATGGGAGAGGGGGTGGATGGAAGGGAAGGGAGTGAGGGAGGATGTGAGGGGGTGGATGGAAGGAGTGGAGGGAGGGATGGGGAGGGGGTGGATGCTGAAGGGAGTGAGGAGGGATGGAGAGGGGTGGATGGAAGGGTGTGAGGAGGGATGGAGAGGGGGTGGATGATGGGAGTGAGGGAGGGAGGAGAGGGGGTGGATGGAAGGAGTGAGGGAGGGATGGGAGAGGGGTGGATGGAAGGGAGTGAGGGTAGGGATGAGAGAGGTGGTGGATGGAAGGGAGTGAGGGAGGGAGGAGAGGGGTGGATGGAAGGGGGAGGTGGAGAGGGGGTGGATGGAAGGGGAGTGAGGTGAGGATGGGAGAGGGGGATGGTGGAAGGAGTGAGGGGAGGGATGGGAGAGGGGTGGATGGAAGGGAGTGAGGGAGGGATGGGAGAGGGGGTGGATGGAAGGATGCTGAGGGAGGGATGGGAGAGGGGGTGGATGGAGAGGGAGATGAGGGAGGGATGGAGAGAGGGGGTGGATGGAAGGGAGTGAGTGAGAGGGAGAGGGTGGATGAGAAGGGAGTGAGGAGGATTGGGAGGGAGGGTGGATGGAAGGGAGTGAGGAGGATGGGAAGAGGGGGCTGGATGAAGGGAGGTGAGGGGGATTGGGACAGGGGTGGATGGAAGGGAGTGAGGGAGGGATGGGAGAGGGGGCATGAGTGATCTGGAGAGGGAGTGAGGGCGGATGGGAAGAGGGGTGGATGGAAGGGAGTGAGGAGGGGATGGGAGAGGGGGTGAAGACGGCGAGTAGGGAGGGATGATGCGGAGAAGAGGGGTGGATGGAAGGGGAGTGAGGGAGGGATGGGAGCAGGGGTGGATGGAAGGGAGTGAGGGAGGGATGGAAGAGGGGGTGGATGGAAGGGAGTGAGGGAGGGATGGGGTGAAGAGGACAGGACACACTGAGGGGCGAAAGAGTTTCCTCTTCAATCCACTCAACTAGACGCTCAAGGGAGGCATTTGTTAGTGATATGTGGTGTCACTGAGAAGCATTAACCTGCATGATTAGATGGTATTCACAGCCCCATGCATTATCATGTCATCAGATATGAGGGGAAACTGGAGAGGGAATGTGATGAATTGGCATCGAGTCATTGAAAAGAATGGGAAGGTAAAGTACACATCGCTTTAGACCGCTCCCTCCCTATGTCAGTCTTCAACACATAATCTTCCTAAATTAAGATGATGTATGCAGATGATGATTTAAAGGTAAGTGGTCTGGTGGAGACAAATGATCCTTGACTAGTAATGTGGGTGCTGGTGATTGGGGAGTTTCTCCCTATGGTATCTACAGTAGCCTATATAACTATAACAGGGCCCATTGGGGATATCAAGTTGGTCATATTTTATTTAAAACCTGCAGCTGTCTGGTATTGTGGGGATGGGATTGGCACACCAGTTGAACAGGGCACGATTGGTGCGATTATCAAAAGGGGCGGATGTGTGTGTGTGTGCCTCCCCCTCCAGCTGCCTGCTGTCTAGCATGCTTTAAACAGAACAGGTGCTTAGACAAGAAGTGTAAAGACTTCTGTTCAACAAATTTTGTTCCTTGTTGTGTCAAAGGTCTGTCTTTTCTACAACCTCCACCAGGGTCACCTCGTGGTAATGGAGGTCATACAATCAAATGGGTTTTTATCTAACTAGCCTAGACACCACTCTGTCTGGGTCACCACTCAAACTGAATGCTCAGTGAATACTCAGCTTTCTCTACTGTCCTCATGAGGCCTAAGAGTACATGCTCAGTGACTTACAGTACCCCCAAAATAACCAGACCCCATTCCGATGTATAATCCGAAACACTCAAGTAATCAGCATCTTAAGCACTCCCAGTAGCAATTGAATAAGTGAGTTCCGCCCTCACCTTCTTTCTGTGTCATTAGAGATGCCAAGAGGACTACAGGGACCAGTTTGACAGGTAAGACACACTGACACTGGTGCCCAGATCCACAATTGTTCTTTCTGGGGCTGGGTTCAGCTTTCCCCTCAATACCTGCTGCTGCCTGCATTCTTGCATTTGGGCGGATGGCAGCCATTACAGAGCTCAGGAGTAAGACATCCTGGTAATGAGGTTCTACTTCAGCTCCCCCTCCTCATCACTCACCATCACTTTATGACTTCATGACACAGCGCTCTGGGGCCTGAACGGGAACAGGGCGTCGGCAGCAGTCAGAGGAGATACCCATGAGGTTCACTGACTCGCACACACACACGCATGCATGCATGCATACTCACACACACATACCCACACCACTCATGAACACTCTCTAACACTCACACAATCAAACTGTTATACACACACAAACTGAGTACTTTACCATGGTTTATAGCTGAGTTATGTACTTGGGGAAGTGTTATTTCCAAAAGCAAAGTTAAGACTAACACAAAAAAATGTAATTCAGAAGAGTCTGTATGGTTATATATTCAGCATGGCAGTGAAGAAGATTTAGAGGGTAAGCGGTGCCATAATCAAGAGTAATGAAGTTTACAACTATTTCACTGCAAGAAGAACATTGAAGAATATTGAAGAACATTATGTTCTGAGATGGTCATGATTGATCATTAACCACTAGAGGGCACTTGGCAGACATACGCTGAGGGATAAAAAACAACACAACCTACATGGACGGAGTTTACTATGTAGTGTGTGTCAAGTTACCATTATCACTGCTAACCATAAGAAGAAAAACGACACACACACACACACACACACACACACACACACACACACACACACACACACACACACACACACACACACACACACACACACACACACACACACACACACACACACACACACACACACCTACCTGCCGGCTGCTGAGAGAAAGGATGACTGAGGCTCTGATGGATTTAAGAGGGATGCGATAGCATATTGTGTCTGATTTAAACCTGCTCTGGTAAATCTGATTATCAAGCTGCTATTCTTATTCAGTGACAACTTTCAGTCCTTTATAATGGAGATGGAGTCAGTCTGGGACATCCTTCCTATGACTTCTTAGTAAGTCATACATGGCCAGTCTTCCTAAATGATTTATAGCAGTAATGAATGCATTTAATAAATACAGAAGAATGTTTGTCTTATTTCTCAAAAATACAACTTTCTCACATACAAACCCAAAAAAGGCTTTTCATGACTATGGGTTTCTTATCTGCCTGCAGGTAGAGGCCGATATAATCCAACATAATGACTTACTGAGTGCAGCGAGAGCACTGTTCAGAGCAGCACTGTTCAGAGCAGCACTGTTCAGAGCAGCACTGTTCAGAGCAGCACTGTTCAGAGCAGCACTGTTCAGAGCAGCACAACAGCACTGTTCAGAGCAGCACTGTTCAGAGCAGCACTGTTCAGAGCAGCACTGTTCAGAGCAGCACTGTTCAGAGCAGCACTGTTCAGAGCAGCACTGTTCAGTGGCTAGAAGGCATTCCCTTCCTTTGGTGTCCCGCTACATTAGCATGCGCTACAGACCTGTTTGGAACACAGTGCAGAATGATCCCCCACATCCCCTCTTAATTAAATTCAGCAGCAATACGGTCCCAACGTTACCCTCTGATGGTCTTTCAGAACCATCCTGCACCTCTATTGGCCCTGTTCACATCCCCCCCATCTTCACCCCTCTCCCTCTCTCGTTTCAGCATATTATAAGCCCTTTCCAAAGCTCTTATAAGATTGCTTTACACGGATATATTACATTTCAGATTATAATGTGCTGTGTCAAAGGTAATCTATTTCATGCTTAAACACTGCTTGGCCAAAAACTGTACAGACAGTGGTAGAGTGGCCTACATACATTAGGGTCCGGTGAGACAATGGTGATTCAATCTCTTACTACGCTCTAGTACTATGTTAAATCACTCATGTTTCACCCTGTGGCAGTGGTAAAAGAAGAATGTATCTGTAATCAGACTGGGTTGTGAGTGTGTCTGTTTGTACCTGTGAAAAGGACATGTGTGAGACACACACACAGCTCCTTGCCCGCCCTACGCCACCCTGGCAAAAGGAAAGATGTCTGATAAGTGCAGGCCTTCTTTCCAAACGCTCCATTTCTCTAGCACCCTCTCCATCTGTTACCTTGCCTGTATTTACAGGGAACACATCTTTCTCTCACGCTGCCAAGGATGGAATATTACATTGCCCTCCTCAATATTAATTATGTTACCAGATGGCCTGATCCACAGCCATGACATTAGGCTTCCTCAGTGCCCATATATGTTACTGCCTGATGTAGCAGTTTACTGAAGGAAACCCAATCGTGGCTACACCAGCAGTATGGCACATTGAGCATAGACATATGTGGTACAACATACACAGTAAATAAAGACATTGGCTGACATCCATGTGATGTTTCATGCCCTGTTATTATGACTGGAATCAGTACTTAACCAGGGGTGGACAGCTTAGCTGGATAAAGAAAGCTACTGTATGAGGAGGCCTATCTTAGAAACCTCTTAAATTAATCTGCAGTACTTTTAAGAGTGATCTAGAGCCACCTATGCATGACATTAGGTTATCCCACACAACATGAACTTAATTTCTGAATGTCAAGGAGGGGGGTAAACTCACCATAGACTTCTGGTCCTGGAGAAGGTCTTGTCGACACTAGAAAGAGAAAGAACAAAGAGAGATATCAGATCAGACTTCTTGTCTCCCACCATCTTCACTGGTCTGGTTTAATCAATGGGTTCCACTGAGTGTCAGGTCATATCAGACTAAAGAAGAGTCTAGAACAATGCCATAGCCAAATGACTACCAACTGACTGACTCAGTTGGTAGAGCGTGGTGCTTGCAATGCCAGGGTTGTGGGTTCCATTCCCATGGGGGACCAGTATGAAGATGTATGCTCACTACTACACTCTGGATAAGAGCATCTGCTAAATGACTAAAATGTAAACAGAGTTTCATCTAAAAAGGTGAAAGCATCAGGGATTTTGGCTGAGGACTAATTTGGCTGAAAATAATATCTACGACATTCGCATGCCTGTAAAAATCATMATTTAGAAAGAGAATTTAACCGTAGTCTGTATTTAAAACAGCATCAACCTCCATGAACCCATGGCACCAGATTACTTGATCAATAAMTTAATCTCCCTCTGCCTGACAACCAGCCGATGGGCACACTCTCAGGTTGAGGCTGGCATCATCTCCTAGGTGAGTAGGCAGTCTGGCTGAGGTGCCAGTCAGACAGTCAGAGCCCATTGTAGCACCCAAGATATGAGAAAAGCCACAGCGGATAGGATGACGAGAATCATAGAATTAGAAATTAGAATACTAGAATGGACATGAACCTTCTTATGATGGGATAAAGATCAGCCATTTAGGCCAGGCGGTGGATCAACCATGGTTTGCCAGTGCTGTGATAAGATATTCTGTAAATCAATGAATTTGAAGAATTAATCTGCACTGTATGTTTGTTAGCTAGCTAGCCAGAAAGTTTTAGAGGAATTATTCAAATTAAATGGCAATATGACAACAGAAAATGCAGTCAATCCACAGCCATACACTGGCTGAAATCAATTGATGATAGGACTTAGACAAGTTTTAAATGCAACTAGTACTGATATTGTATTATATAATAGCACTAGAAAACATTGAGACATGTATGCCTAGCTTCCAATATATGTTTTTTACATTTCTGGTCTGTTTACATATATTTTAGAGGCTATTCATACAGAAAATGTGTATAAAATGTATTTATAATGATATGACAATATTTTAGGTTGACAATAATTATATTACACAATTTCTGATATATCACATACTTTTTATTTTCCTGCATAAGTAAAATCAGGATTTTGTCTCTACGGCCATTCATTCCAATTAGACTAGTTTGGATTTCTCCCTGGCCACAATGGCTATCACCAACCCATTCTGGAACTTTGAGGGTATATGACATAGCCCCTCTAGTAATTTAATAGGATCTCTATGGATGAGATAGAGAGAGCAACAGCCCATTTTATTCTCTTGGCCATTTTCCATGGATTTGTTTGTGGTGTTTGCACAGAGAGAGATAGAAAATTCTGACTACATTTACCATGCTGCATACAAATCAAACCGGGCAAATGCTCTRCCTGGATCAATCACAGGAGCCGCATGGAGTAAATGCTGAATAAATCCTGAATACGGTCAATCAATCAACTGCTAATCACCATTTATCCCTGCCACCCTGAATCCTAAGCCAATCAAACAAATGTCTGTCATTCATAGCAAATCAAACTCAAACGAAAGCCATCCATCAGAAAGTATCAGAGAGAGAGAGAGAGAAATTAAATAAAAGGTACAGGTACCCTTCACACAACCCATCAACAGGAGATTACTCTTTAGAACACAACAGGTATTCTAGGTTAATATAGAATGGCACAGCAGATTGAATATGCTTTTGTAGTGAAGTCATACAATCTGCTGGGCATAACTAGCATACTGCTGCAGACCTCATCAATGCTAACTAGGTGACATTGGATGGATKACATTCATCTACCCTACCTTTCTACCTCTCTTTTCATACAGGCCCTATCAGGTTGATGAATGTGACAAGCGACGGCCCCTGAAGCAGTTCAGATTTTCCAATGCCAAGCCAGTGACACAACGTGCATCCTAATAGCATACTTTAAGCCCAGCATGGTTTAATATTATCTCCCTTATCTAATCTATTCTGAGAGCATTTTCTACAATTTAAACTGATCCATTCATGCCTTGTTTGAGGTCTAGGGGATATTAGCAGCAGAGATTAGATGAATCCCTGTCCTGAGGACAGGACAGTGCAAAGGGATGACTKCCGTTACTACGCTTTCCAACCAAGGTGCATGAATTGAGGAGCAAACTGAAGTCGACAGGATATTCATCAAGACTTGGAGGACAATTAAATAAAAAGGCTTCTTTATTGTTAAAAGTAGAACCAACACATTTTGGCTTCTGGCCTTCTTAAGGGTTTTAGGACAGGACAGGCAGGAGGAGTGGTGAAACATGCTTTAGATGTATGGGTGCATCTTGCAGTAGAATGGCTGTGCCACTGGATGGCTCAGTAGAGCTGAMGGTTCAGTCTGTAACACAGGTTGGGGAGGATGGGCTCATWGTAATGGCTGGAACTGAATAAATTGAATGGTATCAAATACATCAACAACATGGTTTCTATGTGGTTGATACCATTCCATTCCAAACATTATTATGAGCCGTCCTCCCCTCAGCGACGTCCTGTTGTCCGTAGAGAAGAGTGATAGGTTCCCTCAGGAGCTTTGTCTCTACATGGCTGAAGATACAGTATGAGGAACTACCTAGAGACCTACTACCTGTTTTATAAGATAGGTAACGTGAAAAATGCAACATTTTGCTTAACAATCCAAAAACCAGAACCAACTGTTAAACTCTCTCGCAAGATGTGTTTATAGTTGTGTTTTTACAAACAAGCAGTCCCACCTCATTGTTACATTATGACATTCTGCACAACTTGAAAGCTGTTGTAAGACAACAGGAAACAGACATTCACGTTCTGTTTGTGTTTGACTGTTAGTAATAACAAATATCACTCAGGCGTCGCTCTCTGCTCCTCTTTCTGCTGACTGAGGGGAAATCTCTGTTTTGGTATTAACAGTACACAGTGGAAAACACTCCTGCACAAAAACAATGTCACAACCAGGCAGCCACCATAACAATAATAATAATAATAATAATCATAATAATACATATCATGGTATCAAACCAACCATAATAATATAAAACATTTATTTTTATCTTATCAAATAAATGGCAATAGCATAATTAGGAAGTTATATCTAAAGCCTACTGAACCTAGCGGTTTGTCAAGGGAATCATACTGTCTTGCATGACACCTTTATCTTTCTGTGTGTGTGTGTGTGTGTGTCTGTGTGTCTGTGTGTGTGTGTGTCAATATGCACTCTCATGTCTGACTGCTATATACACTGAACAAAAATATAAACGCAACATACTATATTGTACAATGTTACAATAACACAAGCTTTTTGGGGGGTTTCCTCTTAGAATGTACAACATTTATAAATTGCTTATATGCAAATAAAAAGTAGAAGGAAAATAAATGTTTAGGTACAGTAACACAAAGATAGGAGCATTTCTGTCATTTAATATATGATAGTCAGCTATGCATACAAAAAGGACAATGTCACCTTTACCCTTTTTATGTTGGGATAGGGAGAGGAAAAGAAAAATCTAAACATAATGAGACCTCCCCAACTCCTTCCCTCCCAGGGTTGTACTGCTCCCTCCCTACCTATCTCCGTAGCTCCCTTCCGTCCCAGGGTTGTACTACCCCATCTCCCTCTCCACCCTCCCTTCCTGCCTACCTACCTTTCCTGCCTCCCTCCCTCCCTTCCGGCCTACCTCCCTTCCTGCCTACCTCACTCCCTCCCTTCCTGCCTCCCTCCCTTCCTGCCTCCCTCCCTCCCTCCCTTCCTGCCTCCCTCCCTCCCTCCCTCCCTCCCTGCCTCCCTCCCTCCCTCCCTCCCTCCCTCCCTGCCTCCCTCCCTCCCTCCATTCCAGCCTACCTCCCTCCCTCCCTCCCTCCCTCCCTCCCTCCCTTCCTCCCAGAGTTGTACTACTCCAGGGTTGTTCTAGCTCATGGCTAAACTGAAGGTTGAAATGTTCTTTGTTGAATTTTCAGGGCCTTCCTCCTCTCAAGGATTTCTCTTGATACTAAAAGCAAATGTCCCTTTTGAAAAATGAACAAATAAATAAATACAGTCAAAGAAAACTAATAGAAAACCATGTCCAGCCTGAAAACTCAAGTACAGTCGTATGAAAAMGTTTGGGCACCCCTCTGAGGCTGCATAATAATTTACTCTGTCGTCACAGAAAATGATCACAGTAGCATGCCATTCATTTTCTAATAAAAGCTGAGTACTGGGGTATTGTCCAGACAAAGATTTTTAGTGTAGCAATATTAAGTTATTAAGTAAATGTGGGCACCCTTGTCATTCTGTTGATTTGAATACCTGTAACTACTTAGCACTGATTAATTGGAACACACAATTGGTTTGGTGAGCTCATTAAGCCTTGAACTTCATAGACAAGTGCATCCAATCATGAGAAAAGGTATTTAAGGTGGCCAATTGCAAGTTGTTGTTCTCTTTGACTCTCCTCTGAAGAGTGGCAACATGGGGGCCTCAAAACAACTCTCAAATGACCTGAAAACAAAGATTGTTCAACATTATGGTTTAGAGGAAGGCTACAAAAAGCTATTGCAGAGATTTAAGCTGTCAGTGTCCACTGTGAGGAACATATTGAGGAAATGGAAGACCACAGGCACAGTTCTTGTTAAGGCCAGAAGTGGCAGGCCAGGGAAAATATCGGAGAGGCAAAGGCGAAGGATGGTGAAAACGGTCAAAAACAGCCCACAGACCACCTCCAAAGACCTACAACATCATCTTGCTGCAGATGGTGTCACTGTGCATCGTTCAACAATTCAGCGCACTTTGCACAAGGAGAAGCTGTATGGGAGAGTGATGCGGTAGAAGCCTTTTCTGCACACACACCACAAACAGAGTCGCTTGAGGTATGCAAACGCACATTTGGACAAGCCAGCTTCATTTTGGAATAAGGTTCTGTGGACTGATGAAACAAAGATTGAGTTATTTGGTCATAACAAGGGACGTTATGCATGGCGGCAAAAGAACACAGCGTTCCAAGAAAAACACTTGCTACCCACAGTMAAATTTGGTGGGGGTTCCATCATGCTGTGGGGCTGTGTGGCCAGTGCCGGTACTGGGAATCTTGTTAAAGTTGAGGGTCGCATGGATTCCACTCAATATCAGCAGATTCTTGGGAATAATGTTGAAGAATTAGTCACAAAGTTGAAGTTACGCCGGCGCTGGATATTTCAACAAGACAACGACCCAAAACACTGCTCAAAATCTACCCGGGCATTTATGCAGAGGAACAAGTACAATGTTCTGGAATGGCCATCCCAGTCCCCAGACCTGAATATCATTGAGAATCTGTGGGATGATTTGAAGAGGGCTGTCCATGCTCAGCAACCATCAAACCTAACTGAACCGGAGATGTTTTGTAAGGAGGAATGGTCCAAAATACCTTCATCCAGAATCCAGACACTCATTAGAGGCTATGGGAAGCGTCTAGAGGMTGTTATTTTAGCAAAAGGAGGCCCTACTAAATATTAATGTGATTTTTCKATTGGGATGCCTATTTATGCAMCTGTTTAATTTTGTTTGATGTATATTGCACATTTTCTGTTAATCCAATAAACCTAATTTCACTACTGAAATATTACTGTGTCCATCAGTTATTTGATAGATCAAAATGAAATTGCTGATCCAAACACCCAATTATTTATAAATCGAAATCATGGAAATTGTCAGGGGTGCCCAAACATACATTACATTAGTATTCAGACCCTTTGCTATGAGACTCGAAATTGAGCTCAGGTGCATCCTGTTTCCATTGATCATCCTTGAGATGTTTCTACAACTTGATTGGAGTCCACCTGTGGTAAATTCAATTGATTGTACATGATTTGGAAAGGCACACACCTGCCAATATAATGTCCCACAGTTGACAGTGCATGCCAGAGTAAAACCCAAGCCATGAAGTCGAAGGAATTGTCCGTAAAGCTCAGAAACAGGATTGTGTCGAGACACAGATCTGGGGAACGTTACCAAAAAATGTATGCAGCAACATATGTAGGTCCCCAAGAACACAGTGGCCTCCATCATTCTTAAATGGAAGAAGTTTGGAACCACCAAGACTCTTCCTAGAGCTGGCCGCCCGGACAAAGTGAGCAATCGGGGGAAAAGGGCCTTGGTCAGGGAGGTGACCAAAAAACTGTTACTTTGACAGAGCTCCAGAGTTCCTCTGTGGAGATGGGAAAACCTTCTAGAAGGACAACCATCTCTGCAGCMCTCCACCAAYCAGGCCTTTACGGTAGAGTGGCAAGACGAAGCAACTCCTCAGTAAAAAGCACATGACAGCCCGCTTGGAGTTTGCCAAAAGGCACCTAAAGGACTCTCAGACCATGAGAAACAAGATTCTCTGGTCTGATGAAACCAAGATTGTACTCTTTGGCCTGAATACCAAGCGACATGTCTGGAGGAAACCTGGCACCATCCCTACGGTGAAGCATGGTGGTGGCAGCATCATGCTATGGAGATGTTTTTCAGCGGCAGGGACTGGGAGATTAGTCAAGATCGAGGGAAAGATGAGTGGAGAAATGTACAGAGAGATCCTTGATGAAAACCTGCTCCAGAGCGCTCAGGACTTCAGACTGGGGTGAAGGTTCACCTTCCAACAGGACAACGACTCTCTCTTCCCTCCCCCTGGCGCTTGAGGGCACCAGTTTACCCTGCATCACGCACTCCTGCATCACGCACTCCTGCATCACGCACTCCTGCATCACGCACTCCTGCCATCCATCACGCACACCTGCATCACGCACTCCTGCCATCCATCACGCACACCTGCCTTCCCTCGTCACACATATCAGTGTTATTGGACTCACCTGGACTCACTTATCTCCTGTTTATTTCCTCCCCTATATTTGTCAGTTCCCCAGCTCTGTTCCCCGCTACGGCATTAATTGTTTTTGTCAGTATTACTTTTGCTGACGCTGTTCCTGTCTCGTGCCATGTACGTTATTATTAAATGTTTTATTCCCCGTACCTGCTTCGTCTCTCCAGCGTCATCCATGTGACAAAACTCCCCAAATACAGGTGTGCCAAGCTTGTAGTGTCATACCCAAGAAGACCTGAGGCTGTAATCGCTGCCAAAGGTCCCTCAACAATGTACTGAGTAAAAGGTCATATTTCAGTTTGACATTTTTTTGTAAATTTGCAAGAATTAAAAAAAATCCTGGTTTTGCTTTGTCATTATGGGAAAAAGTCAAGTGGTCCGAATACTTTCCGAATGAACTGTACAGTAATATCAGCATGGCTTTTCACCATGCCTTCTATACAGTATTCCTTATTCTTCCCTGAGGCCCACACCTTCTATACAGTATTTCTTATTCTTCCCTGAGGCCCACACCTTCTATACAGTATTCCTTATTCTTCCCTGAGGCCCACACCTTCTATAGGGTGCAGTATAGTATTTTGAACCACGTGACTGATCTGAACAGTGTTGTTGTTTTATTTCTTCATATGGACAAAGGCTCTTTGTATTAGTGTTCTCGCCCTATGTATTATTCTCCCCCAATGTCCTGAGTACCATTAACCATTTACGTGCTCGGGGAGGCTGTGTATGGAAAAATGCATGCGGTTATAAAGATGTGACAAAAAAACAAATTAGAGGAATAAAATCTCCATTAACAGGGGGACAAGCTCCATTTCTCAAAGTGCAGATGGCGGTCAGTGGGACTATCTAATGTGCTCCACTACTCAGAGCTGTGTGTGTGTGTGTGTGTGGGTGGGAGTGTGTGTGTGCGTGTCTCTGTGTGTGTGTAAACATGCATGTGAATGGTGGTTCCTCCCCCACTTCTATAGCTGTGTAAACCTGACGCACAAAAATATCTAAGAATCTCACTCTGTCCATGGAATTCACTACAGTGCCAACCACAGCATTTAGAGCCTGAACAATCGGTTGATGCTTGGCTAGAGGGTGGGCGATTGTGTTAAAACAGTCTTGACGATCCAACTTTGAATCAAACTGTGTCCATGGAACTCCACACACACTGTACTGTACTATTCACACAGTGCCTAAGGGTCAGCCAAAGGCTTAGTTTGTACTCTGAGTCTCATGAGTGAAACGTTTTCCTGCATGTAGCTGTCAGTGCCCAAGGCCAGGGCAACATAATGATGGAAGTTAGAGTTATTCCAGTGCCAAGGGGTTTCGATGCAGCTAGTATTCCAGTGCCAAGGGGTTTCGATGCAGCTAGTATTCCAGTGCCAAGGGGTTTCGATGCAGCTAGTATTCCAGTGCCAAGGGGTTTCGATGCAGCTAGTCTACACAACATCATACATCATTGAATGCACATCATTGCTGTGCTAAAGTGTGTAATTTACAGTAAAAACTCACTAACCAACATTCATACCATTATAATGCATTGATGTGAGCCACATCTAGCTAAACTCTTCATATGCCATCCACCGACCACAAAAACACAATTAATTGTAACAGATCTGTCAATGTGTGTTTTACACAGAGACCGTACACTATATAGAGAACATTATTTATTTATTTTTATATATTTTTGGGGTACTTTTTTACCCCTTTTCTCCCCAATTGGTAGTTACAGTCTTGTCTTGAATGCGATGCGATGCTATGCCTTAGACCGCAGCGCCACTCGGGAGGCCCCATATAGACCGGTTTAACAGCATCCCTTGAATTCTTGTCCTTATCAATGCAACAAATTCCCAGCAGCATCTAACAGTACCCTGAATCAAACCTAAAACCTATGATGAACCTCTGTCTCGCAGGCAAACAAATAAACATACACACACCCACTATGCCTAACTTTGCGGTGCTGAGAATAAAAACAATAAAACTCACTAGTTGGTCATAAATGAAACACATTACTCTCCAACACACATTACTATTGTAATTTAAGTAATTTAAGAGGTAATGATCACAGTGGTAAATGTGTGCTKGAGTATATTTCATCATTGCCCCTCTATTTCTATCTCCAACTCAACTCCTGTTTCATTGACCTCATTATGAAACCACTTCAGTAACTTTCGGAGCTAATCATAGATGTTAACGAGCTGTAGTTCAGAGCAGACACTGTTGTCTGACCTTGGTATCTTCCTCTCAACTGCTAGTCTGCTCAATATCTAAAGCATTATACCCCAGGTGATCTCATTAGATCTCAGGCCTAATTCTTCAGTGATGGAGTTAATTCCATACCAGGTATTGCTATCTGTAACACCTCCCCATTACTATCCCCCACCAAGGCTATTTCTAGCCTGCCGAGCGACACACATAAGTAAATGTTATCTGTTGTCCGAATGGCTTTCATCCTTACCCTCCATATGCTCCGAAAGTGAAGCTCCTCTTTCTCTGTGACATCCTACTTGCTTGGGCTGCTGATGCTTTCTGGGGAGAATGTCCACATCAGTGGAGTTCACAGCAAGTGAGCAATGGGAGCACTCATACCTCTCCCCTCCCTCCTTCCCTCGCTCTCCCTCCCTCCCTCCTTCTCTGTTATACCCTTTAAACTCTCTAGGCTGACAGAGGCTGTGTGTTTTACAATACTACATTTCTGTCAATAAACATCACTGCCCTCCACCTCCCTCTCTCCTTTCTTCCTTTCCTCCTCACTTCTCTCCTCCACTCCTTCAGTACGTCATATCTCCCTCAGACTAAGAGAAAGGTGCGTCCAACCATTCCGTTGCCCTGGTAACGAGCAGGTGCCCCTCTCTCCATCACTTAGACTAAATTCATTTCTATGCACTCAGAAAGAACTCACATGTCCTCAATTCCCATCCTCATCCTAAAAAGAGGTAACTTCTTGTTTCATCTTAAAACCTCAATCGTATTATCACTAGAATAGAATATGCAATATGTTCAATAGAATATGCCCTTTTCTCAAGTAGTGTTAATATTGTACAAGGGAAAACATTTGTATTCATTAGTAGCAGCAGCCAGATTCAAGGCTCTGACAGGTTGAATAGTGGAAGAAAATGACTTGCACTGAACTTGTGGTAATCAGCTCACCCCTATTGGAAATTGGAATCCCATGAATTTTTCCTACCCTACAGTCAAGTTAGACAAGTCTACATAAAAATAACCCAAAAAACTAAACGGTTAAGGAGGTCAAACCCAAACAAATAGCATTGCATCTCATACAGAAATGTGAATTGTACAGAAAGAGTGGGTCCTAAGCCTGTCCTAAGGTCAACCAAAGATAAAGGGATAGATCACCCCACAGATTCCTTCTCTCCCTTCCTCTGCTCTGCCCTCTATATAAGTAGATTCCCCTCTAGCCTGCCCGCTGTCCTGTGGTCAGAGCGTCTTTTCCAGGAGTACAGAGCAAACTCTCCTACTCTGTTCCCCTTCCATCAGCTGTGGTGTTGGGGTGCCCTGGCGCCCATTGAACCTCCTCTTATTCAATTAGGCCAGAATGGACGGGGGCCAGGCGTTGGCTCTTAATCAAATCACAAACACGCACAGCATAGAACTGTTCTGCCCGCACCTGTCTGCTCCCCTCCACTCCCATCCGCTCGCCTGCCTGATGCTCGTTTGCTCTCGCCATTGAGTGGAGATTGGTCAGACAACCTCCACAGCAGATATGTCTGTAGGACGTGCCTTCGCTTCTGTTGGGCCACAGAAGAATGTGATGTCGACTCCACTTCCATACTTCAGTAATCTCTATATAAAGTGGGCTGAGGTCATAAATGAAGAAAACCCAGGCTCTGTGTGGGATTAAAGTTAGCCTAAAGTTAGCATGTTAGAACCTCTTTAATTTGGCAACTGATTATCCAGCGTAATGGTTTATGGATCATATTTTCAAGATGAATGATAAAGATCCCATGATGTTCCTCTGGGGGAGTATAATGTTTCATGTCTAGTCTTGAACAAGCAATGTATTGAGCGATACTGTATACTGAGTCAAACTAGGTGAAATCTTAAGGACAAGCCTGCACTTTGATCCAGCTAACCAACTGTCTGGGCGCTGTGTGTGATAGCCATAGCAACTGAAATGTAATTTCTCCAACAGAATGAAAGCAGGATCCTCTGGATCTATACTGCCGTCTCCTAACTCCTCGTCAATGTTACAAGGTAATGCACTTTGAAGAGTTCTTTTGACTATTGTTTTTCCCCTCCAGAGATGACCAATGCCCCMAAAAATAATAATTACCCAGAGTAATGTGTGTGGGGCAGGTGAAAAGGGAAGGGTACGTTAGCATAATTAGTCTGTCCACCAGTCTCAAAATGCCACGGTGCTGCTTGTGCTCTTATTAGTGGGTCAGACGCAACTTTGAGATGGTCTCAGACGGCAACAAGGGCAGCACAGTAATGAGCGACTGCCCTCAGAGATGGGGTTGAGTACACCCTGAGACGCCTCTGTTTTTTCACAGGTTTTTTTGTAAGGGTTGGTAGGCCTATACAATAACATGTTTCTCTATCATCTGACAGGGGTGGCTTACAGAACCATAAACTATACAAATAAAGAGAGTCACACACTCCACATATAAACTCCCAGTAATTTATTGGGTAAATCACCAACACTTCAGCTTCACCGTACCTTCTTCAGGGTGATGTCATGAATACTTGAACAAGGTTATGTGCGACTCTATTTTTATAGTTTATTCGCCGTTAGTCAGCGCCTCCACACAAAATCATTTTTCTGGGTGTGTGCCAGCTCATGTTTGTTTGTTTTACTTACAGAACCATAACAGCACATAGAAAGATTACTGTAAAGACAATCACTAATAATTTATCTCAGCACTATTTCTTCAAATGAAAAAGTATGCCTCGTCTAATAGAGGTCCGCAGGGCTAACAACCCATTACAGGATTGTCATGTCAACTTGTCTACTGGGAAATGCTGACATTTTTTGGGAAACACATTAAATATTTACTCCCTGTCCACACAACTACACCACTGACAAAATCTGAAAGTTCTGCACATCTAACCTGCAAAGGACTGATAATTGACACAGAGTGCAATCAAACACAAAAATCACRTAGCCAAGATTCGCCATACATCATGGTTGGAAAACTCCTGTCTTGCTGGATTTTCTTGCATTGTCTATTTGTTATCGCCAGTTTGCTGTTTCTTAAATACTCAAAGGATGTACAACAGCATCAGTTACAGGCAGCACTAACAAGTGCTGCCATTTCCTTTTCATTGAATTCATTTAAGTGACAACCTCCCTTGTAATTGTCTGCCAACAGATTCTTCCTCTACCTTGATGTACTTTGTGTTCTCCACCCTCTCCACCACTGATTGACATATCACAGTTCCACACTGTTGTTTTGTGTCCCAGTATACCTAGTGCCACCCACCATCCCATCCCACCTGATGAATCAGTCAGAAGCCTTCAGCACCAATTAAATGAGRAAAAATTGGAAAAGGAAGAGACATAGAGACACAGACAGGGAGATAGCATGAGTGTGAGAGCACCTTTCCTTGGGTTGGGTCAAAAATAATGTTAACCAACCATGTGTATTGTATGGTGTATTGCACTTTTTTTCTATTTGGTTAGATTGGTCTGAATCAGAATTCATACAATGTGTAACCTGTACTATTATAGTCCTTTACTTTAAGTTTAATACTATCTACAAAAAAAAGAAGCAATAACAGTCAAGGGGTAGCGGACTAATGCAGTCCTCTTAGAGCAGAAAAGTTAGAATTTCATGCATGGTGTGATACGTCATTTGCAAACTACAGTTCTTTGTTTGAGCAAAAGGATCTTTCGAGAAATTCCAAGACCGCAATCAATTTCTTTAGGAGGATCTGCAGATGCTACAGTATCAGAGGCCCCTATACACCCAGAATATATCAACAGAAGGGAATTAGAWTAATAAGGTGAGGAAAGACCTCTCCAGAAAACTTTTCCCATTCATTATCTGACCAAGCCAGAGATTAAAATGATATTAAAATAATATATTTTTTATTCCAGCCAGGACCTGTACACTCATTAGAGGAGTATTATAATTATGGAAGGATGCAGAAAAAGCCAGTATTCCATAAATTAATGAAACAAATGAGATTCTGCCTGCCTCAACTTGCAAAACACAGATTAATATACAGACATTTTATAACCCAGTCATCAAACAGACTGCGATTTCTTAATAAGGCTATTATTGTCCAGCCTCGCCTAGTCCACTGAATGTCGTGAATTCCACAAATGTCTTCTCTGGGACTGCTAGAGAAAAGTATGTATGCATATTACCACATAAATCATTGGGTTGATGAGAACAGAGAGAGAGGTGGAGCGAGAGAGCGAAAGAAAGATTGAGCGAAAGAAAGAGAAAGTGAGAGAGGGGAGATGAAAAGAGAGAGAGMGATAAAAAAGGGTTGGTACTGTATATACTTAGATGGTAGAGGGATTTTAAAAATTAGGTTACTGCTGGATAGAGAAGGACATTCTTGACTTTGACATGTGAGGAGAAAAAAGGATGAGGAAGGGGTTCAGGCTCAGTGTATGTGTGAGTTGAATATCACATGAGCGGCAGGTAGCCTAGCGGTTAAGAGCGTTGGGCCAGTAACCCGAAAGGTCGCTAGTTTGAATGCCTGAACCGAATAGGTGAACAATCTGTCAATGTGCCCTTGAGCAAGGTACTTAACCCTAATTGCTACAGGTACTTAACCCTAATTGCTACAGGGTCACCGTTAATGGCTAGCCGTGGCCACACTCTCCAAGCGTGTTTCAGGGGGAGAGGGATATGCAAAAAACGAATTTCCAATTCACACACTTGTGCATGTGTGAAATAGGACAAATGTAAGCGCCCACCTAATTATTATTACATAGGCACAATTCAAGCCTGGAAAATGTGGTTGGAAATAAGGATCCATTCCCCTTTATTCTCCCCACCTTTAATGATCAGATTTACAACTGTGAGGAGGGAGGCAGAGGAGAGGAGATAAAGAAGATATATGAAGACACAAATYCTGTGGGACGTGCTAGGATTCTTTGCATGTGGCAGCAGAGCAGTGGAAGTATGGCAACACTGCTGAGAGACATGGAGAAAATCCCTGCCTGCCTGTGTGTCTCAACTGGACCAACCCACATACAGTACACACTACAGGACAACACATCTACACCACATGCAACACATTTTCAGAGGGGAATACTGAGAGGCAGAGGCCTCTAGGAGAAACAAAAGAGAGGTGGAGAAGGAGGGATAGAATAGACCAAAGCTGAACTATCTTTCAGCTCAACTAGAAAGAGAGCACCCACAAACCAAAGGCATGGGTTAATGACTCTGCAGACACATACTGGGAGGGACACAGATTTGAGACCTACTTTGATTTATCCAGGAGAGAGACAGACACAGAGAGGGACAGWCAGAGTGGGGATGTCTCATCACACTGCTTTATTAAAATAACACAGGCCTGCCTACTAGCTCTCACCAGCATTAATAAATCAAATATATTTTTACAACCTTGAGTTGGTCATAGCTACTGTAACAGCATCATATACATTTTGTAAATCATAATGAAAAGCAATCAACGACAGAACTTCCACAAAATCCCAACTGAATCCCTGGATACTAGCAATAGTGGCAATCAGACCAYATGGAAAAGTAGAGGTTGAAAATACTACTGCTTCAAAAGCACTGATCTCACTGGGAGSTTTTGGAAGAATGCCAGGTGCGGTTTCCCGGCAACAAGCCACTCTTTGGGGTTTACTCAACAATGGGCKCTATTGTTTCTTCGGCTGGAGTGTGTTTCAGCACCATGGACAGCAGCACGAGCTTGGTAAGGGGCCAGAGTAGAGTAAAGGAAACATACAGTACACATACACTCTTTAATTCACAAACACAAGCAATTTCAAATAAGCACACATTAGTCTAGTGGGAGGATATATCTATGAGTATTTTCCAGATCATGAACCTGATGCTTTTCAATGCCAGCTCTATTGCTGAGGGTATGGACAGTACTGTAAAGGAATGGCCCCTGTGTGCAGTGTGATCCCTGTATCCCCCCTGAGGGAGATCACAGCCAGATAACCACTAACACACTTCACACACCCGTAAAACATGGGCAATGACTGCTTTAAACCTGATCTGAAAACATGCAACATTTATTTAACTAGRCAAGTCAGTTAAGAACAAATTCTTATTTACAAGGACAGCCTAGGAACAGTGGGTTAACTGCCTTGTTCAGGGGAAGAACRACAKATTTTTACCTTGTCAGCTCGGGGATTCAATCTAACAACCTTTCAGTTACTGGCCCAAYGCTCTAACCACTAGGCTACCTGCCGCTCCTCCATTACTCTGACTGCAGTCTTCTTTTCAGTATACGGTACAGTATGTACAACCAWCCCTGACAGTATCATGAACCACTGCGTTTCAGACCACATTCTCTGAATATTCAACAAGTGAGTCCTGGCGATGAGAGAGATAGATCATCAAACTCATTTGAAAATGCAAAGACGAATTGGCATAAAATGTCAGAAAAACATTCACTATCCATACGAAATGTAATACAGCACAATTCCATTTCGAGCCCAGAAAGCTGACTTCATAAACATTTTTCTTTGTGCTTATTTCAAAAAAAATCATCACACACACTCCATTACTCTGACAGCAGTTTTCCTTTCACTATCCGGTACGGTACATACAGTGGCTTGCAAAACTATTCACCCCTTGGCATTTTTCCTATTTTGTTGACTTACAACCTGGATTTAAAATGTATATTTTGGGGGTTTGTATCATTTGATTTACACAACATGCCTATCACTTTGAAGATGCAAAATATGTTTTATTTTGAAACAAACAAGAAATAAGACAAAGAAAAMTGAAAAACTTGAGCTTGCATAACAGCTGCAAGTCTCTTGGGGTATGTCTCTATAAGCTTGGCACATCTAGCCACTTGGATWTYTGCCCATCCTTCAAGGCAAAACTGCTCCAGCTCCTTCAAGTTGGATGGGTTCCACTGGTGTACAGCAATCTTTAAGCCATACCACAGATTCTCAATTGGATTGAGGTCTGTGCTTTGACTAGGCAATTCATAGACATTTAAATGTTTCCCCTTAAACCACTCAAGTGTTGCTTTAGCAGCATGCTTTGGGTCATTGTCCTGCTGGAAGGTGAACCTCCGTCTTAGTCTCAAATCTCTGGAAGACTGAAACAGGTTTCCCTCAAGAATTTCCCTGTATTTAGCGCCATCYATCATTCCTTCAATCCTGACCAGTTTCCCAGTCCTTGCCGATGAAAAACATCCCCACAGCATGATGCTGCCACCACCATGCTTCACTGTGGGRATGGTGTTCTCTGGGTGATGTGAGGTGTTGGGTTTAAGCCAGACATAGYGTTTTCCTTGATGGCCAAAAAGCAAAATTTTTGTCTCATCTGACCAGAGAACCTTCTTCCATATGTTTGGAGAGTCTTTTGGCGAACACCAAACRTGTTTGCTTATTTCTTTCTTTCTTTCTTTAAGCAATGGATTTTTTTSTGACCACTCTTCCGTATAGCCCAGCTCTGTGGAGTGCACGGCTTAAAGTGGTGCTATAGACAGATACTCCAATCTCCACTGTGGAGGTTTGCAGCTCCTTCAGGGTTATCTTTGGTCTATTTGTTGCCTCTCTGATCAACGCTCTCCTTGCCTGGTCCGTGAGTTTTGGTGGGCGGCCCTCTCTTGGCAGGTTTGTTGTGGTGCCATATTCTTACCATTTTTTAATAATGGATTTAATGGTGCTCCGTGGGATGTTCAAAGTTTCGGATATTTTTTTTATAACCCAACCCTGATCTGTACTTCTCCACAACTTTGTCCCTGGCCTGTTTGGAGAGCTCCTTGGTCTTCATGGTGCCGCTTGCTTGGTTGTGCCCTTTGCTTAGTGGTGTTGCAGACTCTGGGGCTTTTCAGAACAGGTGTATATATACTGAGATCATGTGAGAGATCATGTGACATTTAGATTGCACACAGGTGGACTTTATTTAAATAATTATGTGACTTCTGAAGRTAATTGCACCAGATCTTATTTAGGGGCTTCAWAGCAAAAGAGGTGAATAGATATCCATGCACCACTTTTCCGTTTTTTATTTTTTATAATTTTTTGAAATAAGTACTTTTTTTCATTTCACTTCACCAATTTAGACTATTTTGTGTACGTCCATTACATGAAATCCAAATAAAAATCAATTTAAATTACAGGTTGTAATTCAACAAAATAGGAAAATGCCAAGGGGGATGAATAATTTTGCAAGGCACTGTAGTACTGTATAATCCATTAGGGAATGGATTGGAGGACAGTGTCTGTGAAAGCTATAAATAGTGTTGGAGAATGAGGGRGCGACTAAAGCAGARTGACAGAGRTGTGRGTCAACAGTAACATCCCATTTAATCATAATAGTATTCTGCTCAGGGATGAAAAACTGCCTCTCCCCCAGTCCACACCAAACCAAACCCAATCACCATGGGTGTGTTGGGAATGATGGATGACCTGAGGCGCTGGGAGATGCTGAGGGTAAAATACKAGTTTGGATTTGACTTCATGGCATCTAAGCTTGTAGAAATYCAACTCATCCACACAGTGATTTGGCCCCTTGATAATTGAGCGGTATTTCTACCACGGTCTAATGAAAACTAAAAAGCAAAGTGTTATTTGAATGGAGCTTGATGTTTTAATGCAGTGTAAAGTAGTGCCTTGAGACTTGAACACTTTTCTAAGACCTATTAAAGCTGTAGTAAATGTTGTTGTTTTTTWAAATCACACAGCAGTGCTGGTTTTACTACCAGTTGGATACAACAAACTAAACCGTAGCATTGGTAATAATATTCCCTAGACCTTTAGTATGGTAGAAAAGAGCTACATAATGGTGAATAATCACATTGAATCAATTCATAAGTCCACTGTCTTTTTACACGCCTTAAAAAACACAATAATTGGAATGGAATTTTAATATGTTGCTTTAGAAACTGCATTATTAGTGTTGTCTTGTATGATTGATTTAATAAACCATATTCTGTGGCGATATTTTCTGATGGAAATCCGGCTAGTTGCTATTAGGTCCATGCTTTGGAATCTTGGTCCTAGGTTGGTTATACCCAGAGCCATATACATGGTCAGGGAGTTGGTCAACCATGGTTTGCCAGTGCTGTGATAAGATAGTGTAAAATAATTAATTAGAATAATTTATCTGMACTGTATGTTTAAAAAAATKTTTTTTATTGAATATCCGAAACATACAACATACTTGCAGTGGAACCGCTCAACAACTACACCATACCAGTCATCCAACAGACTCCCATTCAGAGCGACACACAGAAGCATCCAGGGTCAATGACCTGCTCAAGGGTAYGTTGACAGATGTCCCACCAGGCCAAAAAACGTGAACCGGAACCCTCCAAGATCCCCCCACAGTTCCCCAATAGCTGTCCCTCAACAATTCGAGACCCCTCCCACAGTCCCCCCCAAGAAGAAAAAAATTAAATCAAAAATACAATTAATTCCATTCCCCACCCCCAAGAACCCCCCCAATGCACCAACAACCAAGAGAATGAACTAAAGAGAAAAAAAGAAAAAGACAAGAAAACAGAAAACAACAATACAAAAAAAATCTAAAATAATAATAATACATTTAAAACAAAGGACATCAAGGGCAACTAAAATCATATCAGCAATGCCAACTATACAGTTGAAGTCGGAAGTTTACATACACTTAGGTTGGAGTCATTAAAACTTGTTTTTCAACAACTCAAATTTCTTGTTAACAAACTATAGTTTTGGCAAGTCGGTTAGGACATCTACTTTGTGCACGACACAAGTAATTTTTCCAACAATTGTTTACAGACATATTATTTCACTTATAACTCACTGTATCACAATTCCAGTGGGTCAGAAGTTTACATACACTAAGTTGACTGTGCCTTTAAACAGCTTGGAAWATTCCAGAAAATGTGTCATGGCTTTAGAAGCTTCTGATAGTCTAATTTACATCATTTGAGTCAATTGGAGGTGTACCTGTGGATGTATTTCAAGGCCTACCTTCAAACTCAGTGCCTCTTTGCTTGACATCATGGGAAAATCAAAAGAAACCTTTTTTTTTTTAGACCTCCACAAGTCTGGTTCATCTTTGGAAGCAATTTCCAAACGCCTGAAGGTACCACGTTCATCTGTACAAACAATAGTACGCATGTATTTTTATTTTTTTATTCTACCTTTATTTATACAGGTTTTTTCTCATTGAGATAATATCTCTTTTCCAAGAGAGACCTGGTCCAATAGCAGCAGGGGGAACAACGTTTCAGACAAAACAACTTACATACACTAACACAACATTAAACAAAACTAAAAACACACATACAGTACAACAATTACATATTACATTAAAAACACAAACATCTTGACTAAAAACAGCTGGCCTAAAAACAATTACACTCTTCTATGATATATACATCRATCAAGTGTTTAAACTCCACCAACGAAACTAGATCATCACATGTATAAACACCATGGGACCACGCAGCCGACATACCGCTCAGGAAGGAGACACGTTCTGTCTCCTAGAGATGAACGTACTTCGGTGCAAAAAGTGTAAATCAATCCCAGAACAACAGCAAAAGACCTTGTGAAGATGCTGGAGGAAACAGGTACAAAAGTATCTATATCCACAGTAAAACGAGTCCTATATCGACATAACCTGAATGGCCGCTAGCAAGGAAGAAGCCTCTGCTCCAAAACCGCCATAAAAAAGTCAGACTACGGTTTGCAACTGTACATGAGGACAAAGATCATACTTTTAGAGTCAATTTTAGGGTCAATTTTAGATCAACGCTATGCATTTTCAGTCATTCCTGAACCTGAGACCAGAAACAGGCTACCTGAGCGCAATACCAAAATAAATGGTCTATTGATTCTGTATCCTCACAAAAAAATCTGCAGAGCTTTGATGATTTTATGCCGCAAATATTCAACATTTTGTTGGTGGCAAGAATTCTATATCATAATTTTAGTTGAAAAGCAGTCTTGAATCTTGCGTTGTTTTATATATCAACTCATACACMTGTACCATGKAATCGGTACWTCAAAAACCTCTTCCCAACTATTTTGCAATCTGTATGGCACAGTTGTCAACATCCTGGTCCTCWAATGAAACTGGTATACTTTCCTATTTATGCTATTTTTATTTCTCCGCCAGTTTTGATCCTTTATATTGGGCAGACAGACCAGTTTCCTACCTCCTCCCGCTGCCACCTGCCGCCTCCATTTTTGGGGTAATGCTGTAACCAATTGGTTGTACTCTTGGAATGAGCAGACCTTCTCGTACAATTCTGATAACTCCATGAAGGACATAACTCTACCATTCCAATTTACAATATMATTTAAGAACAAAATACCTTTTTCAAACATCTTTCCCATAAATACAGGTATTTTATAAACCAGCACATTTGAGTTCAGCCATAATATTTGTTCTATCTTTTCAGGGGGATGAAATTGAAATTGTAGCCAGCTCTGCAATGCTTGTTTGAAAAAGAGAGATACTTTGAAAAAAGTATCATTTTCAATTAATCGAAAATGAGACATGGCAATCTGCACAAAGGCAAAAAGGCCATTTTTAAACAATGCTTTTCTTAGTAATCTACTTGAGACCCATTTAGGGTTCAAATAAAACTTTTGAATAAGTGAAGATTTTAGAGAGAGGTTTAGTGCTTTTATATTTAATCATCTCAACCCACCCAATTCAGATTCATAATRTACATAGGCATGTTTTATTTTGTCTGGCTTAGCGTCCCAGATAAAGCKAAATATTTTGCTCATATCAGGAGTAGGCCACRCCATAAGTAAGTGAGTAAACTGAGATATGACTAAGGAGTTAATCAGGGCAATTTTTTCCATAAATAGACAGGTATTTACCTCTCCATGGTTGCAGGATMTTGTCTATTTTTWAAGTTTTCTATTGAAATTCATTGTGGTGAGCTTAGTTATATATTTTGTGATATGAATACCAAGTATGTCTACTTCACCATCAGCCCATTTTATAGGTAAACTGCAGGGTAATGTAAAAGTTGTATTTTTGAAAGTAGGGTGTCTCCCCTAGTGGGTCTCGAACCCAGGCCACAAGCACCAATGACGAACGTCCTAACAACTGTCTCAATAAGGGATATCTGTAGGGCATGTGCTTATTAGGCCAGTATAGTTAGGCCCTTTCCAGAAGAAAACCTAACCCTTCCTCCCTAGACACTTAGATCTGAAACATCTTGGTATAAGCAATAGGGTGAATGCACTTTGAAGTAAATCTCAGCTCTGTTAAAAGTACACTCGCCTCCCGAGTGGTGCAGTGGTCTAAGGCACTGCATTCAAGTGCTAGAGGTGTCACTACAGATCCGGGTTCGACCCTGGGCTGTGTCGCAGCAGTCTGCGACTGGCCGGAGCACAAATGGCCCAGCGTCGTCCGGGTTAGGGGAGGGTTTGGCTGGCTCTAGCTACTACTTGTGCCAGGCCGGGTGCGTGTACGCTGACTTTGGTCACCAGATGTACTGTGTTTCCTCCGACACATTGGTGTGTGGCTGGCTTTCGAGTTAAGCGAGCAGTGTGTCAACAAGCAGTGCGACTTGGCGGGGTCAAGTTTCAGAGGACGCATGGCTCTCGATCTTCGCCTCTCCTGAGTCTGTATGGGAGCTGCAGCAATGGGACAAGACTGTAACTACCAATTGGGGAGAAAAAGTACACTCAAKAAWWWYTTTTATTGATTATGAGTCAGGAGTATCATTAAAACAGGTTAATATGCCCCACCAACATCATACAATTATAAAGAAAGCCCTTAAATTGTTGAAATTAGTAAATAATATCAGTAATAAGAGAATAGTCCAACTAACTGATTACTGACACAAATATATTGGCGTAGTAGGAAAGTCTGAATGCCGTGAATCAAGAGGTTGTGTGTTCTCATCCCAGGTGAGAACATCCTGAATAATATTTACTGTATAAATGAACACGCACAATGTGTGTTAAATATGTCAATTAAAAGCAGTGTGTGTCCCTAACCTTGCCAACGGACAAAAAAAAGCCGTAAATGGATCAATGGTTCACCAATTAGGGGCTTGGCAACTGTAACAAGGCGTGATGTGTAATGCAACGTCCCATGAAACGTGTCCAGAACATATTGTATATTGTGAGAACATGGCAACCGTAAGAGAATGTTCTAACTTTAACACCAAAATATGCTTAAAAAAAGGGTTTTGCTAACATAGATAGAATGTTCGTTCCCCTAACTAATGGAAAACTCGACGCTCAAACATTATAGGTAACATTATAAAAATGTTCTCTCTTCCCTAGAGTTTTTAGCTGGGCAGGGAAACTGAAGACCTATTTCTCCTATAAATAGAACAATCATACAGCCTGGTTGGAGTTCTGAGTATAGCCCATTCTCTAAAACTCCTGAGAAGACGGGCATGGCAGGTGATGGGGTCAAATTGGGGTCACGATAGGGGCTAMACCAAATGTTTGATGTATTATAATAATTGATTATAATATGTTGTATTAATAGAAGGGGAGGGGCTATGGTACCCCTCCTCTATATGTATAGGGTCCTAGACTACAGATTAACAATATATATATTAATTGTAAGGATTTAGAATTTAGATTTAGAACAGGTCCGTGAACTCATTGCAGTTGAAAATACAGGAGGCCTTATAGTATTATAGAACATCACACAGGCAAAGCGCCGGCTGCCTCTGGGCAGATGAAACACTCACATCAAAACACAACTATCCATCCCTCTCCAAATGGATTCAGTACTGAGATGCGTGACAGACAGCAGGGACTAAAGCCATGCATACTCCTCCTGCTGCTGCCTCCATGCTGGGGCAATAATCAGAGCCTATGGAGTCACCAGACTGGCCAGCCCCATTTCAAACGCCATAGGACATAACCTTGAGCCATCCTCACTGCTGCTTCCGCTGCTCACATCAAGAGCAGGAAATAGAGCAGCAAGTGTGCCTGCCTGTTCCTGGCCAACAGACAAAGCTGACAACCTCAAAATTGTCTGYCAAGTCACCAAACAAACACAGCACAGGTTCAACAAACAACTTGATTTAATTTCTCTCTCAATATTGTCAGAAGTTAAACAGTGTGATAACATGTTCATTGTCTTACMTGTTTTATGTCTGTGTATTCTCCTCTTCCTGATTTGTGGAAAATACCTTTAAATCACAAAGAAAACATAAACATCTTAATAAACACCTTACTGTGATGGGCCCATTTCAGGATTTGGTGTATTCCACTATCAGCATCATCCGTGTTGGAATAATTTTATCTTGCCTAAAATAATTGGTTGACTACACACTAAACAGCATAGTGCTTCTAATGCCATGTTWCTACACAAGTAAACTGAATTGAACTGTCAGCTGTTTGCATCATGAAAATCAATTATTCCTAAAGTGCTAGGAAAATTAGCAGGTGGTTTCATTGTGTGTGTTAATGGGAATGCACATGGGCAGTTAACATCACAGGTTAATGCCAGAGCAAAGCCACCATGACAATTCTCACGTTGGGCCCGGATACTTGATATGGAAGGCAACATAAATAGTCAAAAACACACTGTGCATGAAAATATCCACATAATTAATATACTGTAGCATGAAAAAAAACGATATGTACATTATACAGGCTACATTGTGTGTATCTGCATATGCTCTGGAGTGATGTACAAGCCAACCCATGACAACTAGTATGCCTTTCAGTCTCTGGAGCCTCTGAAGATTCTAATTCTTAAAAAATGGGATTCCCATCCATATAGTATCGGGGGCTCCTGAGGTCTGTTTCACACCTGYGAGAAAGACTTATAGCTACTGTATGCAGTCTGTAAATTGAGCTGTACTTCGATAATGCAGACACAGTTGAGACTAGTCAAATCTAAATCAGGTAAAAGAAGGATTTTTGAGACAATTGAGGCATTTTTTTTTACCTTTATTTTATCAGGAAGTCATACTGATACCAGTTGAGCCCTGAATTACAGAAATTACAGAAAATACACAAATCAAAATATAAATACAAAATGCAAGAAAGAAAAACATGGTCATAAAAAACAAACACGTTCATCAGTAATGAGGTCCTCAATTAGCTTTCTGAATTGCCAAAAATTGGCACCAAAACATCAAATTTAAGAAMATTTTTGTCACACCCTGATCTGTTTCACCTGTCTTTGTGCTTGTCTCCACCTCCCTCCAGGTGTTTCCCATCTTCCCCATTATCCCCAGTGTATTTATACATGTGTTCTCTGTTTGTCTGTTTCCAGTTTGTCTTGCCTAGCCTACCAGTGGGTACTCCTGTTTTTCCTCTAGTCCCTGATTTTGACCATTCTGCCTGCCCTGAGCCTGCCTGCAGTTCTGTACCTTTCGGACTCTGCTATGGATTACTGACCTCTGCCTGCCCTTNCCATTATCCCCAGTGTATTTATACGTTTTCTCTGTTTGTCTGTTTCCAGTTTGTCTTGCCTAGCCTACCAGTGGGTACTCCTGTTTTTCCTCTAGTCCCTGATTTTGACCATTCTGCCTGCCCTGAGCCTGCCTGCAGTTCTGTACCTTTCGGACTCTGCTATGGATTACTGACCTCTGCCTGCCCTTGACCTGTCGTTTGCCTGCCCCCTGTTTTTGTAAACKTTTGTTACTTCGAACTGTCTGCATCTCGGTCTTCTCCTGAGCCTTGATAATTTTGAAGATTGTTCCACAAATAAGGTGCAAGAAAAGTAAAAGCTGATTTATCTAACTCAGAAACCAAAGGAATTTCCAGAGTTAGCCATCCCTGAGACCGGGCATGGTAACTCGTATGTCTGGATTAGTAAAGATGTTAGGTACAGTGGGACTTTTTGTGCAAGGGCTTTATAAATGAAAATAAGGCGATGTGTGTTTATTTATTTTTATTTCACCTTTATTTAACCAGGTAGGCCAGTTGAGAACAAGTTGTCATTTACAACTGCGACCTGGCCAAGATAAAGCAAAGCAGTGCGACAAAAACAACAACACAGAGTTACACATACACAAAAGTACARTCAATAACACAAAAKAAAAATATATGTACAGTGTGTGCAAATGTAGAAGATTAGGGAGGTTAGGCAATAAATAGGGCATAGGCCATGGAGGCAAAATTGTCACGGCCGTCGTTGGAAGGAGACCAAGGTGCAGCGTGGTGAGCGTACATTTTCTTTAATTATTGTAAATGTCGCCAACAAAACATGAAACGAAGATACAACCGTGAAGCTTAACAGGGCTATAGTGCCACTAACAAAAATAACCTCCCACAAACACCATAGGAAAAAAGGCTGCCTAAGTATGATTCCCAATCAGAGACAACGATAGACAGCTGTCCCTGATTGAGAACCATACCCGGCCTAAACATAGAAATACAAAACATAGAAATAAAGAAACTAGAATGCCCACCCTAGTCACACCCTGGCCTAACCAAAATAGAGAATAAAAGCCTCTCTATGCSAGGGYGTGACAGTACCCCCTCCCAAAGGTGCGGACTCCGGCCGCAAAACCTGACTCTATAGGGGARGGCCCGGGTGCGCATCTATTCATGGTGGCAGCTCCGGTGCAGGACGTAGACCCCGCTCCACCTCTGGCTCCCCCCACTTTGGTGGCGCCTCTGGTGCGGGGACCCTCGTCGCCGCAGGCCCCGGACTGGGGACCCTCSCTGCAGGCCCCGGACTGGGGACCCTCGCCGCAGGCCCCGGACTGGGGACCCTCTCCGTAGGCCCCGGACTGGGGACCCTCGTTGCAGGCCGCGGACTGGAGGCCGTCGCTGGAGGCTCCGGACTGGAGACCGTCGCTGCAGGCTTCGTGCCATGAATTGTCACTGGAGGCTTCGTGCCATGGATCGCCACTGGAGGCTTCATGCCATGGATCACCACTGGAAGCTTCGTGCCATGGATCATCACTGGAGGCTTCGTGCCATGGATCATCACTGGAGGCTTCGGGCCATGGATCATCACTGGAGGCTTCGGGCCATGGATCATCACTGGAGGCTTTGGGCCATGGATCATCACTGGAGTGAGGAGACGTCTAGCCAGCCTGGTGCGTGGAGCTGCCACAGGGCTTACCAGGCTGGGGAGACATACAGGAGGCCTGGTTCTGGGAGCAGGCACAGGATTCACCAGGCTGGGAAGACATACAGCAGGCCTGGTTCTGGGAGCAGGCACAGGACTCACCAGGCTGGGGAGACATACAGGAGGCCTGGTTCTGGGAGTAGACACCGGATACACTGGGCCGTGGAGGCGCACTGGAGGTCTCGAGCGTAGAGCCTGCACAACCCATCCTGGCTGGATGGTTACCTTCGCCCGGCAAAGGCGGGTCGCTGGCACAGGACGCACTGGRCTGTGCAGACGCACCGGAGACACAGCGTGCAGAGCCGGCGCAGGATATCCTGGGCCGTAGAGATGCAATGGCAGCCAGATGCGCTGAGCCGGCACCATCCGTCCTGGCTGGATGCCCACTCTAGCCCGGCCGATGCGGGGAGCTGGAATGTAGCGCACCGGGCTGTGAACGCGCACTGGAGACACCGTGCGCTCCACCGCATAACACGGTGCCTGACCAGTACCACGCTCCGTACGGTAAGCACGAGGAGTTGGCTCAGGTCTCCAACCTGACTCAGCCAATCTCCTCGTGTGCCGCCCCCAAAATAAATTGGGGGGGAGTGGCCTCCCGGTCTTTAGTGCCAGCCGTGACCCTGTGTAATCCTAGGCCCTTTTTCTAGCTGCCTCCGCTTTCCTCGCTGCTTCCACCTGCTCCCAGGGCAGGCGATCCTTCCCCGCCAGGATCTCCTCCCACGTCCAGGATCCTTTCCCATTCAAAATGTCCTCCCACGTCCATTTCTCCTTACCACGCTGCTTGGTCCGCTTGTGGTGGGTAGTTCTGTCACGGTTGTCGTCGGAAGAAGTGGACCAAAGTGCAGCGTGGTGAGCGTACATTCTCTTTTATTTTAGTAAAAGTATGTATATGTAGCGAGGGTCAGCAAACGAGAGCATACAGGTCGCAGTGGTGGGGAGTATATGGGGCTTTGGTGACGAAACGGATGGCACAGTGATAGACTACATCCAGTTTGCTGAGTAGAGTGTTGGAGGCTATTTGTTAAATGACATCGCCGAGGTCAAGAATCGGTAGGATAGTCCGTTTTACGAGGGTATGTTTGGCAGCATGAGTGAAGGAGGCTTTGTTGCGAAATAGGAAGCTGATTCTAGATTTAATTTTGGATTGGAGATTGGAAGGAGAGTTTACAGTCTAACCAGAACCTAGGTATTTGTAGTTGTCCAGATATTCATGTTAGAACCGTCCAGAGTAGTGATGCTATTCGGGAAGGCGGGTGCGGGCAGTGATCGATTGAAGAGCATGCATTTAGTTTTACTAGCATTTAAAGCAGTTGGAGGCCAGGGAGGAGTGTTGTAGGGCATTGAAGCTTGTTTGGAGGTTAGTTAACACAGTTTCAAAGAAGGGCCATATGTATAGATGAGATGATGGTGTCGTTGCGTAGAGGTGGATCAGAGATACAGCAGCAAGAGCAACATATTTAGCCAAACAACTACCTCTTTACCTACTGTATTTATTTTATTTATTTTGCTCCTTTGCACCCATTATTTCTATCTCTACTTTACACTTTCTTCCACTGCAAACCACCATTCAGTGTTTTTTTTTTTTACTTGCTATATTGTATTTACTTGCGCCCATGGCCCTTTTTAATATTTTATTTATTTATAATATATATTTTGTTTTGCCTTCACCTCCTTATCATCCATGCCTTGCTCATTGTATATAGACTATATTTTCACTGTATTATTGATGTTGTTTGTTTTATACTCCATGTTACTATGTGTAGTTGTATGTGTGTGCGTATGTTCTGCACTGTTGCTTTATCTTGCCAGGTCGCAAGAGAATGGGAAGTGTTTCAATTTGCTCTACTGGTTAAATAAAGGTAAAGAATAAATAAATAATAAACACATAATTGATATATACATAGAAAAGAGTCGGGCCAAGAATTGAACCCTGTTGGCACCCCATAGAGACTATGCCAGAGGTCCGGGACAACAGCTCCGATTTGACATCACATGGCTTACTGTGTTCTGAGGAAGTAGTTGGTGAAACAGGCGGAGGCAAGTACATTTGAGAACCAAGGCTATTGAGTCTGCGATAAGAATGTGGTGATTGACAGAGTCGAACGCCTTGGCCAGGTCGTAAGACGGCTGCACAGTATCGTCTTTTTATCGATGGCGGTTATGATATCGTTTAGGACCTTGAGCGTGGCTGAGGCGCACCGCATGACCAGCTGGGAAAGCAGATTCGATGGGCGAGAAGGTACGGTGGGATTCGAAATGGTCGTGATCTGTTTGTTAACTTGGCTTGGAAGATTTTTAGAAAGGCAGGCAGATGGATATAGGTTATAACAGTTTGGGTCTAGAGTGTGTCTCCTCCTTTGAAGAGGGGAAGATCGGGCAGCTTTAAATCTTTGGGGACTCATAGACGATACGAAAGAGAGGTTGAACAGGCTAGTAATGGGGGTTACAACAATTTTAGGCAGATAGTTTTAGAAAGAGAGGGTCCAGATTATCTAGCCCAGCTGATTTGTAGGGATCCAGATTTTGCAGCTCTTTCAGAACATCAGCTTGGGGGGAAGGGGGGGGGGGCTTGTGCAAGTTTGCTGAGGGGTGCAGAGCTGTTGGCCAGGGTAGGGGTAGCCAGGTGGAAAGCATAGTCAGCCGTAGAAAAATGCTTATTGTAAAATGAGAATTTATCGTAGATTTTCGGTAGTGACAGTGTTTTCTGCCCAGTGCAGTGGGCAGCTAAGGAGGGAGGCAGCTTTTATTCTCCATGGATTACAGTGTCCAGCACTAATTTTTGGAATTAGTGCTACAGGATGCAGTGTAATCAACTACGTGACATCAAAGAGGGCAACCAACTTTCTGGTAGAGAAGGCAGTGATGAGTACTAAATGTCGCCTGTAATAAAGCCGGGCTGAGAATAGTAACACTGTATCCGCAAGCTATGTGCTATATAATGGAATATTGACAGCTCGCATTAATATAGATGATGTCGCCATAGTCTAGGACCGGTAGGAATGTCGACTGAATAATCTGCTTTCTACTATTTAGCGAGAGGCAGGACCTATTTATTTCCATAGAATAAGCCAATTTTTCTTCTCAGCTTCTTAACTCATCAATATGCTTTTTAAAGGACAGCTTTTCATCTATCCAGATGCCAAGACATTTGTAAGCAGGGACACGATCATTATGGACACAATCCAAATGACATATGCTTAAATCATCAGAGTTAATTTTATGCACTCTAGAGAACAACATATACATAGTTTTAACTGCATTCAATACTCATTTCAGGTCAACGTTTTTCTGTAATACAATGAAGGCAGATTGTAGTTCAGAGAGCCTGGTCAACTGTGGGAGCAATATCATACACAACAGCATCATCGGCATACAAGTGCAGGTAAGTACAGTCGATATTGTTAATGTCAACAGTAAAAAGTACAGGACCCAGAATCGACCCCGGCCGGACACCTTTCATAACATCCAGGAAATCGAATTTAACACCATCAGTAGGCACACATTGAGTTCTATCTGTCAAATAATTTTTAAACCAGTTACATGCAGCCTGTTCTAGGCCAATTGAGGAAAGACTCTGAATTAGCAGTGAGTGATCAAAAGCCTTTGACAGGTCAATGAAGAGTGCAGCACAATGTTGCCTTTTATCCATAAAGTTAACCACATCATTTATAAATAGGGATGCAGCAGCGATAGTGCTACGACCTGATCTAACACCCGACTGATTTAGAATACCTTTCAAAGATAAGATCTTAGCTGAGAAATAATCAAGGATTCAAATATTTTWGCTAGGCAAGAAATGTAGAAATASGGCGATAATTATTTAGGTAACCACCTTTGTGAAGTAGGAGTACATGGGCCGCATTCCAAATCTTGGGGATAGTACCAAATATAATCGTCAGGTAAAAATATGGGTTAATGATTCAGCAAATCAGGGGGGCAGAGAGCTGGATCCAGCATATCAGCCCCAGTGATCTTTTAAAACATAAATCTTAAGCATGGCATCTAGCACATCACATGTAGTCAATTGTTGAAATGAAAACAAAGATTCACTAGAAATTGACAGGTTAACCATTGAGTCAGYTAGAGGCTGTCACAGGGAAGARCAGTCGATTGACTGAACAGGGTCAATTAAACCACAGTTTCACTTGAATAAAAAGCCTGCCGAGATAAAATGATGACTAAAAGCATCACTTATCCCATTCTTCTCAGTTATGATGTCAGAGACCGACAGAACTTGCTTATACAGGGAAGAAGAGGAACTTTTACGCTTCAGTGCATTTACAGTTTTCCAACATTTAAAAGGATCACCAGTCAGAGATAGYGCTTAAAGTAGCTTGATTTAGCTTCCTTAATCGAGATAGTACATCTGTTTCTCATGGATGGATGGACTTTGTGTGTGTGTGCCTTTCCRAGGGTGAATGGGCAAGACAAAAGATTTAAGTGCCTTTGAACAGGGTAGCAGGTGCCAGGCRCACCGGTTTGAGTGTGTCAAGAACTGCAATGCTGCTAGGTTTTTCACGCTCAACAGTTTCCCATGTGTATCAAGAATGGTCCACCACGCAAAGGACATTCAGCCAACTTGACACAACTGTGGGAAGCATTGGAGTCAAGATGGGCCAGCATCCCTGTGGAACGCTTTCGACACCTTGGAGTCCATGCCCCGATGAATTGAGGCAGTTCCGAGGGCAAAGGGGGGTGCAACTCAATATTAGGACGGTGTTCCCAATGTTTTGTACACTCAGTATATTTGCTGCAGAGATGAGTTTATTGAATCTTATTATTCTATATTTAAAACAGACAGTCACGTGTTGAACAAGTAATAAACAATGTACTCAGACAACTATTATTATGAATATACCACCATCATCAGTTATCCTGTAATCTGTCAGCCTATATGTAATTAGTGGGAAATAATGTAGGTAATTAGTTTCTCTTATCAGGATGGAAGTCTGGGCTAGCTGCACTCATTTACTCCTTGGCAATGAGGAGCTGGAGGGGGAGACCAAGGACAGTCAGCACAAAATCGATTAAGTCAAGGGTGATGGAAAAAAACTATAGGAGAACTTTGAATGTCATAATGGGAAGGATGCCTCTTGTTAAATCAGAGGGTATTTTTATTATGAAACTTAAATCAATATTTTGACGTGCAAAGTGGTCCAACTGAGTCCAACTGATGGCTCTCTGTCATATACACTTATAAAAGACTGAATCATGAATGAGAGGCATTGCAAGTWWGAATTTTTACAAGTAGAAAAAGAAGAGGTTGAAAGGATGCTGTTGTCTCTTTCTGATGATAAGTCACCAGAAACAGATCATCTTGATGGCAAACTGCTTAGAGTTACAGCCAACCACATATCCACCCCAATTTGTCATATGTTTTATTCAGTATGGGCCATTCTACTGCCAATGTTTGTCTATGGAGATTGCATGGCKGTGTGCTCGATTTTTAAACACCTGTTAGCAGCAGGTGTGGCTGAAATAGCCGAATCCACTAATTTGAAGGGGTGTCCACATACTATTGCCATGCAGTGTAGGTTCTTGATGTGTGGGCTGTGCCCAGAAGTCTGGAACGAGTTAAAGGCTATTCCACTAATTTGTTACGCGATGTCGCCAAACCAATAGATGGCGCTGCTGTTATGTGTATCTGAGTRTGATAGTATATAGTTGTCACGTTCTGACCTTAGTTCCTTTTTTATGTCTTTATTTTAGTTTGGTCAGGGCGTGAGTTGGGGTGGGCATTCTATGTTGTTTTTCTATGTTTTGTAATGTTGTTAGATTTCTATGTGTTGGGCCTAGTATGGTTCTCAATCAGAGGCAGGTGTCAGTCGTTGTCTCTGATTGGGAGCCATATTTAGGTAGCCTGTTTGTCATTGTGTTTTGTGGGTGATTGTTTCCTGTTGTAGTGTTTGTTTCACATGTCAGGACTGTTTCGGTTTTCGGTATTATTCACTTTGTTATTTTGTATTTTTCAGTGTTCAGTTTTAATAAATTAAAATGGACACTTACCACGCTGCGTATTGGTCCGATCCTTGCTACTCCTCAGACGAAGAGGACGAGAACCGTGACAATAGTACCAGCGAGCCAAGTTACACATTACTTACTATGGAGCTGTATCCATGTTACCGACTGATGCTTAAGTAAAGACTTTCTAATCAACATTACCTTGGTTTGGTATAGAACAAACACCACACAAAACATGGAGTCAGAAGTCAGAACCAAATAGGTATATCCTAGACTAATCAAAATGACACACGGATAAATTCACAGTAGGAAGGGACGTGCCAACTTTCTAACCAGCTACAAAAAAAATAATAACGGCAACAATGGCTTACCTGGTAATTCCAGTACCAGAGCCTATGGACATGAAGGGCGATACATACAACATCTGGACATTTTTTCGAACACAATTGGGAAAACTATGCGATAGCTACCGGTCTGGACAAAAAGGAAGCAAAAGTCTGCATAGAAACTCTGCTAACCGTGATGGGAAAGGAATGTCCTCTCTTACAGCGGCATTTGAATATGCCAGAAGCAGAGAGAACTGACCCGGTAAAAATTATAGAGGCACTACAGAAACACTTTGAGCCCTCCAGGAATGTGATCTATGAGAGGTATATGTTTAATGCTTGTCAACAAAGTCAATGTGAAACAACAGAGCAGTACATTGCAAATCTGAGAAAGCTAGCAGACACGTGAATTTGGCGCATTACGAGAGGAACTAGTCCGTGACAGGCTTGTCATAGGCACTAAAGATATACAGTAGCTGCGCGAGCGTGCATGCTCAGAGAACCGAACCTCACACTGAACAAAGCTGTTGACATGTGTCGTTCAAGTGAACAAGCACAAAGGCAAATCAGGAAAATTGATGGAGGTGAACCAGAGACTGTACATTATACCTCCCGTGAGCAACGTTCAGAATCAAAACGACAAACATATGGTCGTAAACAGACAGCGTTTACAGGGGATAATAACAAACATAGAATGCTAAACGACGTACCCTGTCATTACTGTGATTCAGTACATGCCAAAGCCAAATGCCCAGCATACGGTGTCACCTGTAAAGCATGTGGCAAATGAAACCACTTTGCCAAAGTTTATAAACAAGCACAACACAAACCTCAACTCAATCTAGTAGAAGAAGATAATGAGTCAGATGACCAAACAACAGCTGCAATGCGGTACATCTCAAAGGTTAATTCTGTGGAAAGCAAAGCAAAAAAATKGTTMATTAACCTTAAGCTAGCTCCACTCAGTGATGAGCCATTGACATATGACCCCAGCCATACAATTAAATGTCAACTAGACACAGGATCAACAGTGAATGTCATAAGCTATGGGGACCTACAGCAAGTCATGTAAGACGTCAATCCAGTTCTCCTACCCAGAAAAGCTACACTCAAGCTATATGACGGCACACTGATAAAGCCAACAGGAGAATGCAATCTCAAAGCAGATCCTGATGGAAACATGTTTCATATCAAATTTCAGGTCATGGAGACATCCCAGCTTCCTTTGCTGTCAGCTGACAAATGTGAAAGACTCAGCCTACTACATGAGAACTACAGCCATGTGTTACATCATGTCAACACCCCAAGCACCACATCCACTGAGGTCATCATGACAACTGAGGAGATCATCTCCAAGTACAAGGACGTGTTCGATGGGCTTGGCTGCCTTCCTGGAGAGCTACACCTCGAAGTAGACAATGCAGCCCGGCCTGTGCAGCAGCTACCAAGACAGATACCTATTCCGCTGAAGGAAAGCATCACAAAGGCCATACATTCAATGGACAATGCAGACATTATCACGAAAGTCACAGAGCCTACAGCATGGATCAGCAACATGGTTATCATTGAAAAACCTGATAAGCTACGAATATGCATGGACTCCAGTGCACTCAACAAAGCCTTACTGAGATCGCACTTCCAGATGCACACAATAGAAGTGAGTCTACCAGAGATATCCAACGCAAAGGTATTCTCAGTACTCGATGCCAAAGATGGATATTGGCAAGTCAAACTTGATGAAGTGAGCAGCTATCTAACAACTTTCCGGACATCTGTAGGCAGATATAGATGGCCGAGAATGCCATTTGGAATCAAGCCAGCAGCTGAAGTATACCAGCGCAGACAGTGAGAAGCACTACAGGGACTAAAAGGAGTGAGTGTGATCGCTGATGACATTATACTTAATGGATGTGGTGACACACACGAAAAGGTGATGGTAGATCATGACAGAAACCTTATAGCTCTCCTACAGAGAGCAAGAGATGTCAACCTGAAGCTGAACAAAAAKAAACTCCAGTTAAAGCTGCAGAGTGTAACATACATGGGTCATCTTCTCACCACAGAGGGCCTTCGCCCTGACCCAGAGAAAATAACAGTCATTCAGAACATGGGTACACCAACTGACGTTAAGTCACTATAGCGGTTGTTGGGGTTTGTGAACTATCTTGCAAAATTCATACTCCGCCTATCTGATGTGTGTGAGCCGCTCAGAAGACTGACTGACAAGGACATTGACTGGACATGGCTATCACAGCATGACGCAGCAGTTGAGACTATCAAACAGTTAGTCACACAACACCTAGTGCTCAAATACTACAACCTGAATGATGAAGTCACACTGCAGTGTGATGCCAGAGAGACAGGTTTGGGCACAGCCCTTCTACAGAAAGGACAACCTGTTGCATTTGCCTCCAGAACATTGACTCAGACAGAACAAAGATATTCACAGATTGAGAAAGAATGTCTCTCCATTGTTTTTGCATGTGACAAGTTTGACCAGTATCTGCATGGCAGAGAGTTAATCACAATACACTGCTACCACAAACAGCTTGAGACGATCTTCAAGAAATCCCTACTCACAGCGCCCAAGCGACTGCAGAGAATGTTGATAAGGCTACAAAGATACCAACTCCATGTGCAATACAAACAAGGCAAAGAACTACATGTAGCTGACTTCCTGTCCAGAACAGSTCAATCAACCACAGAGCAGAGACAAATGCAAACACCCACCACGGTCTACGCTATGTGTCTAGCCACAACTGACCTGGAACAGATGGATCACACCAGTGATGTCAACATCTCAACTAAGACAATGGAGTCAATCAAAGCACAATGTTCCCAGGACGCACTGTTTCAGGCTCTGTACGCACAAATCAACAACGGCTGGCCTGGAACCAAACAGGCTGTGAGTCACGCACTGAAAGATTTATGGACGTACAAAGAGGAGCTCACCACAGAAAATTAACTGATATTTACAGGGTCTTCATCCTGGACAAGTTACGCGCTGAGATTTTCTATACAAAATACACTCTGGCCACTCAGGCATAGAGGCCAGTCTCAGAAAGGCACGTGATGCTGTTTTCTGGCCAAGGATTACAGAGGATGTAAAGAGCTTCATCAGCAAATATGCCACCTGTAACTCCATCCAGAAGAGACAACAAAAGCAGACACTCATCCYCCACCAAATCCCTCCCCTCCCATCCCATGGTCCAAGATCCGGATGTACTTACTCACAGTCAACAAAAGCAACTACCTCATCATGGTCGATTATTACTCAGACTACTGGAAGCTCACTAGCTGAATGACACCACATCAGACACCATCATTGAATGCTGCAAAAAGCAGTTCAGCAGACATAGCGTTGCCCACACTGTTGTTTCTGATAATGGCCTCCCCTCCTGGAATGGACTTTCAAAAATGTGCTGATGAGTGGGACCTTAAACATGTGATGTCATCACCGTATCAYRGCCAAAGTAATGGAAAAGCGGAATCAGCGCTGAAAATTTGTGAAAATCATGTCCAGACGCACACCATGAAAAAACTGCTCGAACCCCAAGTGGTASAAAATGTCATTCCAAGAAAACAAGCAAACGGGCTGACAGCAAAACTCCACTATGACACACATGCCTGTGACATGCCCAACATCATCCAAGGACAAACAGTAAGGGTTATTTTCCACCSCAACAACTCAGCCAGCAATTGGACGCTGGGCATATGCACTTATGAACTCAGTGACCGGTCGTATAAAGTACTTGCGAATGGTGCAAAATACAGCAGAAACAGAAAAGACATTTGTGCAGTGACTGAACAACTCAGGATCCTYCCGAACGACCAACAAACAAACACGGATGAGGATGACTGGGGACCATGGAATGAACCTGCCATCCAAGCAGGTGGTGAAAAACAGGCTGCTGATATGGAAGCAGCACCACTTSCTGAAAATATAACTCTGAGACACACCAGAACCAGGGCAAATATCAGGCTGCCCGTGAGATACTCCAGAGACTATGATGTTTAATCTTAAAGGTTGTAAATTGTTGGTATGTTTTTTTAAGATGGAAGAGAGTAGTCTGCTTATTGACTTTAAAGGCGATGCTTATTGAAGGTACTTGAATAAGAACACAGTTATGTTTTTTGTTAACAGTGTAATGTTTTCACTGGCAAGGGTCTAACCCCAGTTCTCCTCTTTATGAGTCRAGGAGCAGTAATCTTCATATGTTGTTTAAAGGAAGATGATACAAGATGTCGCCAAGCCAATAGATGCTGCTGCTGTTACGTGTATCTGAGTGTGATACTATATAGTACTAGCAAGCCAAGGTAAGCATTACTTACTACGCACTGAATGGAGCTGTATGCATGTTACCGAGTGATGCTGAAGTAAAGACTTTCTAATCAACATTACCTTGGTCTTGTATAGAACAAATAGCACACAAAACATAATTAAGGACAAAAACTTCTGCCTTCACTAGTTCTAATAGTCATCCTATAAKCTTACTGCCTGTGTTAAATAAATTMTTGGGGAAAAAATGTATCTGTAGAAATCCAGGATTTTTACAAATGTAATGATCCAGCATTAATACAGAGAAGGGTATTCTATGAGTAAAGCCTTAGAGCAAATGACAGATGATTAGCTAAAGAGTATGGATGACAGGAAGTTAATGGGTGCAGTGTTGTTAGACTTTAGTGCTGCTTTGATGTAATTGATCATGAACTGTTTTTAGTTCAACTAAAATGTTATGGTTTTATCCAGCTATCCAGGAGAAGGTAAAATGTTTTCTATAATGGTAGCTTTTTGGACAATAAAGAGCTACACTGTGGGGTTCCTCAAGKCAGCTGCCTAGGCCCACTTCTCTAATCTATCTTTACTAATGATTTACACTCACTAATGAACAACGAAAGAGTGGTTATGCTGATGACTCTACAATGTATAGCGCTGACCAACTGGCAAGTGTCTTCACTGACATTTTTATCCTGTCCCTGACTGAGTCTGTAATACCAACATGTTTTAAGCAGACCACCATAGTCCCTGTGCCCAAGAACACTAAGGTAACCTGCCTAAATGACTACCAACCCATAGCACTCACGTCTGTAGCCATGAAGTGCTTTGAAAGGCTGGTCATGGCTCACATCAACACCATCGTCCCAGAAACCCTAAACCCACTCCAATTTGTATACCGTCCAAACAGATCCACAGATGATGCAATCTCTATTGCACTCAWCACTGCCCTTTCCCACCTGGACAAAAGGAACACCTACATGTGAGAATTCTATGCATTGACTACAGCTCGGCGTTCAACACCATAGTGCCCTCAAAGCTCATCACTAAGCTAAGGACCCTGAAACTAAACACCTCCCTCTGCAACTGGATCCTGGACTTCCTGACGGGCCGCCCCCAGGTGGTAAATGTAGGGAACAACACATCCGCCATGCTGATCCTCAACACGGGGGCCCCTCAGGGGTGCGTGCTCAGTCCCCTCCTGTACTCCCTGTTCACTCATGACTGCATGGCCAGGCACGACTCCAACACCATCATCAAATTTGCCGATGACACAACAGTGGTAGGCCTGATCACCGACTACAATGAGACAGCCTATAGGGAGTAGGTCAGAGACCTGGTCATGTAGTGCCAGGACAACAACTTCTCCCTCAACGTGATCAGGACAAAAGAGATTATTGTGGACGCCCCCATTCTCATCGATTTTTTACTTTATTTTATTCTGTGAAACATAAGATATGACAGGTTTTAATGTCCCATTGGTAGAATAGTCTTGACCGGAGCTCATCCAGTTTATTCTCCAATGATTGCACATTGGCCAATAGGACGGATGGTAGAGGCAGGTAACCCACTCATCGACGAATTCTCACAAGGCACCCGGACCTGTGTCCCCTGTATCTTCATCTTCCCTTYACGTGAATGACGGGGATTTGGGCCTGGCCGGGTATCTGGAGTAAATCCTTTGCGTCCGACTCGTTAAATAAAAAATATTTGTCCAGTTCGAGGTGAGTAATTRMTGTTCTGATATCCAAAAGCTGTTTTCGGTCATAAGAGACGGTGACAGAAACATTATGTAGAAAATAAGTTACAAATAAYGTGAAAAAACACACAAAATAGCATAATTGGTCATCTGATAATGTGCCTGGCTACTCAAACTCCTTGCTCCGTCTAAACGCTACACCATGCCCACAGACTTTAGTTTCTTCACCGCAATGAGTYTGGATCTTAGTACCTCTCCAACAATTTCTAGAACGCAAGCACATTCTAACCGTTCTGATTGGTCCAGACCCATAACACACGTGGTTAAAGCAGCGTTTTGAAWATGTGTCATTGGCTTTGATACTCTGATTGGTTAGAGATGATCCAATCGCTGATGACTTTGTTCAACACCCCTCATTTTGACGTCACCACAAACTACTTCAACAATGGCAGTCTCAGACTAAAGTATGTAGCAAACATATAGCAGCGGGATAATTCAGTTTGAGTCGTCAGGCAATCTGATAACCTCCAGGCCAAGGATAAATCTCCTCAAATCTAACATTTTATACAGAGCCATCACTGAGAGGAATTCTTTCCCAACTCAAATTTCTCAGGCAAAAAGTAAATCCACCTTTAAGAAAACAATAAAATAATATCTATTGCAATCGACCATATGATTGATCAGATACTAGAGTGCATCTACTGAATGTTAAATGTATTACCTGTTACATATTTTAATTGTCTGTAATGTCTTAATGTAAATTATAATTGTTAGCTGACGTTATGGCGTCAGYTAATGGGGATCCTAWTAATAATTCAAACAAATACTGTTATTTTATTGTTTTTAAATGAATACCTCCAACATATCCTGCTTTCCAGGTGAAACTAGAAAATCWATAACTATGAGGGAAACTACAGAGTACAAAAACACAGAATTGCTTATATAGTGTTAACAGAAAAAGTACCACTGACCTTTCAAATTCATATTTTTTAAGGTACAACGATTACACACAATTGACACAGTGATACAGTGATATATCTGCAACCTTGATCACAATGAGAGGCTTCATAGATACTTAAATGTAATGGCAAAATGTTGATTTCTGCCTAAATAGACATACCCAAAAGTAACTGCTATTCATGTGTAATTACATGATTCTGACATGCCAAAACCTGGTATATTTGGAAAGAAGACATCTGGGAGATTTTGAGGAAATTATCAGGAGATAGGAGTTACATAGTTCATAATACACAAGATCAAGCACACACAATTTTAAAATTATTATTTTGAAAGTCATCTTTCATTGACAAGATATAAGTGAATTATTGATTCCCAGAGCTGGAAACACATCAGATGGCTTCAACAACATGTGAATAATATCAGAAAAAAATGGTATTGATAGACCTAATAACTCGAAATGGGCAGATGTTTTAGTAAGTGGTGTCAGGTGTGGTCACGGGACGTTTCCTAGTCGGGACGTTTCCTAGCCATGTAGCAATAGTTCGTATTATAAAAGGTTCTAGGCCTTGCTTTGTCCCACCCAGGTCAACTGCATATCCCTGGAAAGCTTATCTAATTGGCTGCAAGACTGTCAAGGTGCCATAGTAGCCAATCTCCTGTGTAATGGATGCCTACAGAGTGTGAAATAGTCACTCGGTGGACATTCGATGTTGCTATTAAGTCATACATCACCAGATAATAGCTAAGACCCAGATGCAGGTTTGAAGGTAAGACCCAGATGCAGACTGTGTCGAAGTAACAATGTTTATTATAGCAACAGGGGCGTGCAAACGACAGGTCAAGGCAGGCAGGGGTCGATAATCCATAGTAGTGGCGAAAAGGTACAAGACGGCAGGCAGCTCAGGGTCAGGCAGAGGTCGGTAATCCAGAGGTGGGGCAAAGGTACAGGAGGGCAGGCAGGCTCAGGGTCAGGGGCCGGCAGAGTGGTCAGGCAGGCGGGCTCAGAGACAGGACAGGCAAGGGTCAAAACCAGGAGGGCTAAAAAAAAGAGAGACTGGGGAAAAGCAGGAGCTGAGACAAAACACTGGTTGACTTGACAAACAAGACGAACTGGCAACAGACAAACAGAGAACACAGGTATAAATACACAGGGAATAATGGGGAAGATGGGTGACACCTGGAGGGGGGTGGAGAGAATCACAAAGACAGGTGAAACCGATCAGGGTGCGACTGATACCCCCCATGTAGCTATATCTCAAACACAGACCAAATTGAAGCTTACTTTGTAAGAATGTTTGCTGTTTGGTGAAAATGTTGTGTGAAATAAACATTTTGACTCTCGGAGCTGCTGATCAATAACGGTAGGTCACAGGCAGACAAATAAGATATCCTCATGATCTCTGGAGTTCCGGCTTTCGGTGTGTATCAACGTATTCCGTGTTTAATTTGTTTATGCTTCACAACGCTAACCAGAATGTAGGTCATCGGCTCAGCCTGCCTTTATTTATTASTATGCCCATATATGGTAGTAAGTCACACAAAAGATTTGCAGGCACCAATCAATAGCCAAGATACTCAGGTTTCCACAGACACCCAGCTTTAGCAGATAGGGGATACCGTTCTCATACCAGACTGAATTTAAAAATAAAAAAATCTAATAAGGTCCCCAAATATGGGGACTTTACATTTAAGAGGTTTAAGCAGACTAACTTTCTCTGCTTATCTTCCATCATGATGTTTAATCACATCCAGCCAAATGATAGTAGCAGCAGACATGATTTTCCATGGTGTAGTTTGAGAGGACGTGTTCGTATTAAGAATTGATCTGCCAATGTATCTGCACCTCTCCACACAGTTTCAGCAGCACATAACTAGCCCACTTCCTCTGGATGGTGAATGACATGGCAGTATTGGATTTCTTTCTAAGCCAGAGACAGGAGAAATGGCAGTGAAATACAGGGTTTACAGAGGCTGACAATGACTTTTCCTTTTGGAAATCTATACATCAGCAACCCCATATAATACACTGCCAAAGGTTWCAAAGATAAGAACTAATACCCTTATACTGTGGTAAAGAAAACAGGGATTGGGAGAGTCGGACAGAATTATTCACACGATCAAAAGCATGGAGGTTGTAGTTGTGTGCCAACAGAAAGGYCACAGCAAACTGACCCTCATTCTAGCTGAAGTTCAGAAAAAGCAGAGAACAAAGACAAGCTGGGAAAGATGCTCAAGCTTCAAGGCAGCCTCACATCTCAGAGTACATGTTCACCRCCAGATGTCTTTGTATAATACCATGACACATTCCACAAAAATAATGTTGATTATAAAACCTCACCTACACAAAACTCCTTGGACAACAGAACCCACACACATCCATGTGATGATGAGAGCTGTGATCCTACATCTGCAGGCTACAGAGAAACCTCTTCAAGCTGAGAAGAGGAGGAGAACATTACTGTTATCTCACATCCAACAACCTCCACAGAGACTGGGATGAGTGTGAAATGATGTGAACAGATGAACTGATACATGCTGAGAGCATGGGCAATTTTATAGTGTTATCCTAACTGTGGTAAAATACATGATAGGACTTGACATTACATGTGCGGTAAACATTATTCCAATAAACTGGTTTTGGCTTGTCAGAAACAATTTTTATACTCAATTAGTAAATATGAAACTGTTAAAAGTTAATGGGTAGAACTATCTATATTTTTCAGAATGGTAGCATACAAAATTGTGTACTCAGTCTCCAATGAATGAGTATTCCCACAGTTGAATAATTCAACCTGTTCAGTTGAGACATGAATCTAATAATGCTTTGTAATGAATTTCTAATGATACGCTTCGGCAGAATCTCCCCAAGGACTGACACAAATACAAAGTGAAATACAAAAGCAGACAGATGGAATAGAGAATAGCGAGGGCAGATGCCCCTGTGAGCTGCAGGCATTGGAGACATTTGGAAAAAGAGAGGGAGAAACAAAGCAAGAAATTCCAGGGAAGACACAAACATGGATATGTTGGGAGTACATTRCAGTAGCTAGTAAAGACTGTAACAAAATGTAAATATTCAGCAAGAAACACCACAGGGTGCCAATGAATATAATGATAGTGCAGGCAAAAATATATACTGAACAAAAATATAAACGCAACATGCAACATTTTCAAAGATTTTACTGGGTTACAGTTCATATTAGGAAATCAGTCACTTGAAATAAATTCAYTAGGCCCTAATCTATGGATTTCACATGACTGGGAATMCAAATATGCATMTGTTAGTCATAGTTAAAAAAGGTAAGGGTGTGGATCAGAAAACCAGTCAGTATCTGGTGTGACCACCATTTGCCTCATGCAGCACCACACATCTCCTTCGCATAGACATTGGAAGCAGCTTATGGTAGAGAAATTAACATTCAGTTCTCTGGCAACAGCTCTGGTGGACATTCCTGCAGTCAGCATGCCAGTTGCAGGCTCCCACAAAACTTGAGACATCTGTGGCATGGTGATGTGTGACAAAACTGCAAATTGTGGGGTGGCCTTTTATTGTCCCCAGCACAAGGTGCACCTGTGTAGTGATTCTACTGTTTAATCAGCTTATTGATATGCCACACCTGTCAGGTGGATAAATTATTTTGGCAAATGCTCAATGACAGGGAGTAAACAAATTTGTGCACAAAATTTGATGGGAATGAGCTTTTGTGCATATGGAAMATTTCTGAGATCTTCTATTTCAGCTCATGAAACATAGGACCAACACTTTACACGTTGCGTTAATATTTTTCTTCAGTGTAAAACATACAGATAATTAAAAATGATATTTTACAAGATACAATATACTTTCTTGCCACGCAGCCAAGATTGGTGGTATGTGTTTACGGTACAGCATGGTAGCTCTGACGTGACAAATATACATATATATATACCCCAGCCTCACCTCATACAACAAACATTCACCTGTAAGGACCGACGGTGGAGACGAGAAGCAAGTACAGGGAGTGAACACTTAATGAAAAATGGACATCAAACAAAACAAGAACAGCATCTGGGTGAGGGGAACAAAACAACATTACGACAATAATTCTGACACGAGGAACGAAAATGAGGAACAGACAGATATAGAGGGGCCAATCAACGATGTGAAGGAGTCCAGGTGAGTCCAATGAGCTCAGATGCGCGTAATGATGGTGACAGGTGTGCGAAATAAAGGGCAGCCTGCCGCCCTCGAGCGCCAGAGAGGGGAAGCGGGAGCAGGTGTGACATTCACCCACATTAATTTAATGTATACAGGATTTACATTCACAACTAGTACAAAGCAGCTAGCATAGCATCACCACAATTCATAAATGTACTATCAACAATTCATGAAGTCCATAAATCCATAAAGTGTGAGATCCCTGGAGTAGCTACGGAAGGGAGGAGGGGGGAGTGGATAGCGAAGGGAGTTCAATGTTCGGACTGCTGCGGGGTAAAAAATGCTTTTAAAACATTCAGTTTTGGTGGTCAATGACAAGAGGGTAGGGCTTGGCTGGCTGGATGGGAGKGGTCGTTGATGATTTCCTCCGCACTTTTGGAGGTGCGCTTGTATAGAGAGCTCACAGAGGGAAGGTTCTAGCCAGTGATATTTAAAGCTTTCAACACAACCCYCTCTAGTCTTTTCTTAGTGTGACTSTCCGTGTTCCCATACCAAACTGTAATGGATGATGTGAGAACAATCTGTATGATGGCTGTGTAAAACTGAACCAGCAGCTGTTGTTTAACCCTGTACCTTTTCAGTTGTCTTAGAAAGTGCAGTCTCTACTGGGCCTTCTTGATGATGTGGTTGGAGTTGATGTCCCATTTCAGTGARTCGCTGATGTAAGTGCTGAGGAATTTGAACAAATCTGCCAGGGTTATTGGTTGGTCAGTGATTATGATGGTGGCCTTGAGGTTCTTTCTTCTTCTATAGTCTATTGCTATCTCTGTGATTTTTGAGGCATTGAGCATGAGGTCGTTGTCCTTACACCACGTCACTGTCCGAGYCACTTCACAGCGATACTGTGTTTCATTGTTGTCTGTGATGAGGCCGACTATGGTGGTGTCGTCAGCATATTTAAAGACCTTAACTGAGGTCTCCTGAGATGTAAACTAGTTCGTGAACACTGAAAAGAGCAGTGGAGACAGCAAGCAGCCCTGTGGTGCACCAGTACTGAGGGTCAGAGAGCAAGATGTCAGATTGTTTACCTTGACAGTCTTGCTTCCTCAGGAAGTCCAGTTTCCAGTGGCACATAGCTGTCCTGCATCTTAGTGAATAGTTTGTGGGGATTAATGATATTGAAGGCCGAGCAAAAGTCTATGAACAAGATACGTGCGTAGGTGTTAGGTGTCTCCAGGTGTTGCAATATGTGGTGGAGTGCAAGGTTGACAGCATCTTCAATCGACCTATTAGCTCRGTAAGCAAACTGGAGTGGGTCTATCAGAGGGGATGTGCATGATTTTAAGTAGGCCAGGACCAGGATTGTTCAAACACTTTCATGGCCACAGAAGTCAGGGCAATGGGTCTGAAGTCATTGAGGCAGGTTGTTTTGGGTGATTTGGGGACAGAGATGGTGGATACTTTAAAGCAAAGTGGTACTATACACTGGCATAAGGAAGTGTTAAAAATGTCAGTGAACACTAGAGCCAGTTGGGGCAAGTTGATCCGGCCCTTCGGCTTTCCTTATGTTTAGTTTTTTTTTAAATAGTTCTCACCTCATCCTCCAGTATGGTGAATGGTGGTGTGGGGGAGGGGGGGGGTACATGAAGTGGGGGGTTGAGTGTCTCTGCGCTTGTTTCTTCAAACCGCGCATAAAAATCACTGAGCTTGTCTGGGAGGTGAGGGTCCTCATTTGAAGGGGGAGGGTTGTTTTTTTGTAGTTTGTTATCTCCTGTAAACTTTTTGGCAGTCTTTGGCAGTGAATTGCGCTTCCAGTTTTTTTGTGTGATTTGTTTTGGCCTTCCTTATTGCAGAGTGCAGTTCATATTTGACTGATTTCTTTTTTCTTTATCTCCGCTGATGTAGGCAGAGTTATTTTTCAAAAGCTAGTTTTTTTGAAAACCAGGGCTTGCAGTTGCCGTATGATGTCACATTGTTTGTGGGCTCATCGAGCGTGGTACACAAGTCTCTGAAGGTATCCCAAATCATACATTCAAAACAGCCTTTCAGAGTTTCGTGTTTTAAACGTTTTGAACTTTGGTTTATTAGTTTTGAGTTTTTGTTTATACGTTGAAATGAGGAGCAGCATCGCGTGGTCAGATCTTCCCAGTGGAGCTGTAGGGAATGCACGGTAAGCAGATGAGATTTAACTATAGCGGTTATCCAGAATTKTATCTTCTCTTGTGGGGYATATCACCAGTTGTTCATAGTTAGGTAACTCGTAGGACAGGTTGGTGTGGTTAAAATCACCCAGCACAATTGTGTTGGAGTCGGGTGAGATCTTTCCACTGTGGAAATGTGAGGTGCTAGTTCGCCGATGACATTGCTGGCATTAGCTTGCGGTGGGATGTAAACACCAGCTAGCACAATTGAAGCGAATTCCCTTGGGAGATAGAATGGCCTACAAATTATAGTTCGGGGAAGCATAATTGATGTAGTATTTTGTGTAGTTGGTACACCAGCGCTGATTAATCATGAAGCAGATACCACCGCCTTCTGATTTTAGAGAAAACTGGATTGACCTGTCGGCTCGGTGGATGGTAAAATCCAGGGGGATTTTATGTCTCAGTAAGGCATTCCCCTTAATTTCTCTTAGTTCAGATCAAATGCAGGAGTTCAAACGTGATTGGATGTTCGATAGTAACAAGCCAGCGAGAGGGGGCCAGTAAGGCCGTCTCCTGAACCTGGAGAGTATGCAGGCTCGCCTTCCATGTCCGGCTGTATTCCCACATGTAGACGTGACTGCCCACGTATGTTGTTAGTCAGTAATTCCATACGATTTCTCCCTGATGTTAGAAGTTCCAAATTACTATATATTACTAATGAAAAAATCCAACACAAGAACTCATATGGGTCAACATGAAACTACAGCCTGGCCTGAAGTCAAAACAATTCATCTACAGTACATCAATACAAGAAACTCAGTAGCCTGCCTGGAGTCTTTACCATGTAAAAATAGATTTTGGTAACTTTTCTAGTCGTAAAGAGCACGAAGAGGCCTACTACTGTGGTCAAACAGAGGGGTGTGTCTGTGTGTAAGTACGTACAGTACATTGGTGAGAAGTGAGCCTGCCATCTGTGAGTAGTGTTGGAATGAGCTTGCCCTCTGTGCGTAGTGTTGTAGTGAGCCTGCAGTGCAGACAGTACCAGCCCATCATTAAGGTAATTGTATCGCCGCACTCCTTGCTCCCTGGGGAGCTGCAAAACAATTTAGATTATCTCCGTGACATTTCACTTCAACATGTGCTCTTCATGTGCTGTGTGCATGCCTCCCAATGTGCCAGTGTAGCAGGATCCTCTGTGTGTGTGTGTGTGTGTGTGTGTGTGTGTGTGTGTGTGTGTGTGTGTGTGTGTGTGTGTGTGTGTGTGTGTGTGTGTGTGTGTGTGTGTGTGTGTGTGTGTGTGTGTGTGTGTGTGTGTGTGTGTGTGTGTGTGTGTGTGTGTGTGTGTGTGTGGCGGTGTGTGTGTGTACTGCACTATGTGGGAGTGTGTCAGGATAAAAGTGAATTTCAAATACCGGAGTGTTCAGATCGTTACGTAATGACCAATGTCACAGCAGCAAGCAGTATGAAAGAGAAACAGGGGGAGCAGAGATGTGATTGACATTTGATGGCGTGGAATGCAGACAAACAGGTCATCATCTGTTCGTCACAAGAGTGACTCATTGCAGAGAGCTCCACCTAACCTTTCCTCTTCCTCCCGACGTCATCATGCTGAAGGMAAGCTTCACAGGAGTGTCTGGACCATAGAGATAGGTAGAGAACTCTAGTTCCCAAAAGCCTGTTTTAGCATTAGGACTTTCACCATTTTGAAATATTCAACTGGGTGGGACTTCCTGTGGGTTAAGGAAGGATCACATAATTCCACCCAGGTCACCAGGAAGAATCAACCAATAAATTATACTTATACAAACGTTCCATAACTGCAGATGGCAGTAAATTGCCAACCTGTCTCTATGCCTGTTCAAAGAACACACTCCAGGTGGCAGTATGCACCTTTTCAGTTTGTTTGCCAACTCATAGAAGTATTAGTAGACTAAATATACTACTTCAAAATGGAGAAGTCCTCAATGGCACTGCCCGTGCTCTCACAGACGCCATAATGGGACAGATACAATGATGTGTTGTCTATGGTCTTGACCTTGGCTGCACTCTGCAGTATCCACTTCCTTATTCCACTCCAACCAGTAGGCCACGGTTACACAACCGTGACATTTAGAGGAAATTACATTTACATCACTGAGATCTTCAACTTACTTTTCTGATTGACTGATTTGGCTGTCCAATAATCACTCTTCTGTCCATTAGACTATTAGACTACAGAAAGCACAGAGTGGTGCCTTGCTGGGCCCTCAATTTGCTATAAGTGCTCACACTTATACAAAACAGTGATGTTGACTTGGGAAAGATCATGTAGCAGGGAAGCAACCCAAGAAACCAACCATTAGCTCTCTAAGTCTTCCTGGCCTTTAAGTGATTAGTGATAGGGTGTTGGTGATAAATCCATCTGTGGTCTAGATAATGAAAGAGGTGGCAGTGCCAGCCAAGGTACCCATGTATACTGTCTGAGTAATGGTGGAGGTGGCACTGCCAAGATGCCCACTGGGCCCTGGGGCAGATAATGACTCTTATACTGGGCTCATCCTTCCTTCCTGACCTTTCAGAGTAACCATCTGTCTTCCAATACCCTTTCAGGGGTAGTGTCTGTCTTCCAATACCCTTTCTCCTAGAGGTAAACACAAGGCTAGTCTATCCAGATGACTAAATCTCCTGATCCATCACAGAGGACTTAACTTGTTAAACCCTAGTCACTGGTACATGTTGAAGATCATGACATCAAAAGGAAGTACTGTACACCAGGACAACCTGCCACTGAGTGGTTCTAGTTATTGTGCAAAAGGGGTGGGTCAATAGAGCAAAGCGGTCCAATTTCACCCTCAAATGTTATGGCGTTGGTTGATCCATCTTCAGATTAGTGAAGCAAAGCCATAGTACAGGACTCCCAAACATACACACCTAACAGGACAGACCACTAGACTACTGTATTGAGCCCTACCTTGTAGAGTGAACATGTTGAACCATGTACAGTTGTGGGTGGTGGCTTCCTCCTCCCCAGCAAAAAGCACCATGCTCCTACTGTTTGTCATGTTATAATTTAAATTCACCCTCAGCACCACATACTGTACCTCCCTTTCAGATTATCCCCATTTCTATGCACATTTTAATGGAGAGAAAAATGTATCACTCAGGGACACTGTATAGAACATAAATGGGAGGTAATTATCATCAAACACATCTGTCMTTCCCCATCTTACCCATCCTAGCATGCAATCAGTATGCATTAAATATGGATAGTTGGATGTGATTTAAAATACTAAAGTTGGGGTCAAGTCTTCACCGTCCTTGCCATCTATTGAGCACACACAACCATACTATACTAAAGGGAATCCCTGCTAGGACATAAAATAGTAGATCTTTGTAGATTGAAAGTGCTCTTTGGTAAAGGTGTTAATTGGTCATAAAAAAACAAGGTGGGCCAATTTTAATTATATGAAGAGTGCCTTGGCCCTCATAATTCTATATTGTTGCTACTGTCTGAACCATTCTATACTGTACATCTATTCAGAACCAAATGGAAAAAAGCTTGAGGACACCCGATCAGAAAATATCTATTTTTATCTAATATCTACTGCAGAGAGGGCTGAAATATTACTCCATTCAGATGCCACTGCCTCATAGAACACAACTAGAACGAAGAGAGATAGGGGAAGGAAAAAAGCAGTGGCCTTGGGTGTGTCATCGTCAGGTCCAGACTGAGGCCTTAAACTCACACTAACATCAGGGGGACACGTTGACAAAGTGTTTTATAATGGTGGAGAGCACAAAACAGAAATGTAATAACATTTTCAGGATTATTTTGATAACCTACTCTGTATCTGCCACAGTGTGTGCTGTTACCTGAAGGACAATGTATTTCATGTTTCTATTCAATGTAATGGTAAAGCAATCAAAGAACAAATCTGTGGCAGMAGGCTTGTCTCAGAGAGTCTATATAACAGCTGGCATGCATGCAGTACACATGCAAACAAATCAGACACACAGAGAGGAGGAATGAAGAATTTGGTCTGGAGCTGCTGTCTCATTCTGGCAATAATCAGAGCCATTGTGTGATAAGGCATATAACAAGCTGCTCCCTGGAATGCTGAGCGTAGTTTCCGCTCTTCTTGAAGGCAGAGTGCGACAGTCAGTATGTCTTACTTTTCCTCTCGCCATCATAACAGATGCAGAATCAGAATCACCGACCCAACGAGTTAATTTTTTAGAGCAAAGGCTGCAGCAAAAGCGAACTCCTTTGTCAGTGACTCTTTCGTCCATTGCGCGCCCGCATGCTCGCCATTGGCTGGGGAACAATGCGTCTGCGGTGGTGGCGCCATGGGGAACTCGCCATGGGGAACTCCAATAGGCTCTTATATGCCGTTAAAAATTGGATGGGTTCACTAATGCCGTTAAAAATATATACAGTATATATTGGAATATTGAATTTTGAACATTGTATATGAATGTATTCATATGAGCAGAATATTGTATATAAATGCGTTCATATGGGCAGAATATAGTATATACATCTGTTCATATAGGCAGAATATTGTATATACATTTGTTCATATGGGCAGAATATTTTATATCAATGCGTCCATATGGGCAGAATATTGTATATCAATTCGTTCATAAGGGCAGAATATTGTATATACATTTTTTCATATGGGGAGAATATTGTACTAAATAAATAAATAAAAATGTACTACATTCGTTGCCTTCCTTTTAGACAAAATAAATAAAACAGGGTTATGCGAATAACTTGAAAATGTTTATCCATAAGCCTACACATTAAATCATAAATAAAAAACATGTACATATAAAGAATCACCAATAGCCTATGTAGTCTGTATAAATAGGCTAACAGCTGCATTTTTTAGATATTGTCACGTTGGCATGAAGAGATTCATGAGACAGGCGCAGGAATGCGTAATAGGGTTATTTATTCAGCACAAATTACGGCGTGCAGTGTAAAGGCATGGGGACGAAGACCAAACAAACACGTACACAACAACACAGGGTTGAAACCCAAACAAAAGAGCGAGGGGTACCTCGAATAAATACACACGCGAACAATGATTAACACACGGCACGAGACCCGTAATCATCTACGCAATCCACAAGGGCACGAAAGCCAAAACACACAGCACAGATACTCACACGCACCAACAGACATAGTAACAATAATCGACAGATAACGGTAACCAAAGGCCACACTTATACAAGTACAAATCAGTGGGAATAGGGGACAGGTGTCCGTGATGAAAGTTCTGGAGGGATCCGTGACAGATATGAGGGACGGCAGGGTCGGCAGGGTAGCCTAGTGGTTAGAGCGTTGGACTAGTAACCGAAAGGTTGCAAGTATGAATCCCCGAGCTGACAAGGTACAAATCTGTCGTTCTACCACTGAACAAGGCTGAACAAGGCTAGGTTAACCCACTGTTCCTAGGCCGTCATTGAAAATAAGAATTTGTTCTTAACTGACTTGCCTAGTAAAATAAAAAATGGAGAGGGAGAAATAACTGCACATAGGAAAGTGTYCAGATGACTGTGAGCTGATTGACCAGTAGGCTAGGTGTGATTTTTTTTCTCCCAAGCTTAACCCATCAACCAACCAACACCTTATGAGTCTATGAGATGGTCCACTATTAACAGCACCACCGCTTTATCAAATGTTCATATTAATATTTTAGATTACGCCGTGAACAGTTTTTTATGGGCACACAAATCCAATAATTACGATTGCAAAATCGAATGCTCCTAACCAAAGTCACCTAACTTGCGTGGTTCTTCAAAATGCTATGTGTAGGCTCATATACCTATTTGTTGGGTGTGCATTTGGTATCCAGCTGTTTAGCTAGGCCAAGTGATATTGTCGAACAACATCCGCTGATCCAGGAAATAGTTTTCTGAATGACAGTCAAGTGACAAACAGCTGYYGTGATAGGCCTATAGCACATGATTAAAATACAGACAGTGCGGGAAAACCGTGTTCAGAAGAATGTTTGGATGTCTTGTTTGTTGCGCCAGTGAAGACAGTTGTGATCCACGTTGGGTCCAATACAATAGCCCTTTATTTATGTTGATTATTAGCTATTGACTGGTTGATTTAGAGCATGGTCTAGAAGATTTAACAAATAAAGCATCAAGGTAATGAGTTCATGTTTTTATATGTTTCTGTGTGTCGGATTGGACACTGAGTCTAGGCTACTGTGTGCTATTGCGTAGGATAGCCTAGGCAATTTCGCGAACACCCAAGGTATTTCCTTTCTATTATTCAAGAGATTTAATGACAACAAATGAKTAGCCTAGCGGGCTTATAAACAAAATGACTGTGAATTTGAATGATGTAAATAATGATAATGATGATGGTGAGAGCACAGTTACAGATGGATTCCGATCCCTTTCATCATAGAGGCTATTCTTATTTTGTGTCTATAAAATCATATTGTTTCCATTTCTATTGTCATGTGGCAAAGAGTCTTCTTAAAATGAATCCACCAAAAGTCAGCCTTTTACCAGATCTGAATATTTTGGCATTAACTGTTAATTTTCATAAATTATACGCAGCTTAGTAGCTTCAACAAAAAGTTTTGCTCTACAAAGCGACATGTAAGCRTGAAATTATGCTGCTACAGAGTTAGACAATAACAGACAGACAGAAAATATGGACAATGTGGATGTGGCAGGGCTTGCAAACTATCACGGATTACAAAGGGAAACTCGGGCTGCGAGCTGCCCAGTGACATGTGCCTACCAGACAAGCTAAATGCTTTCTATGCTCTGCTTTGAGGCAAGCAATGCTGAACCATTCATGAGAGCACCAGCTGTTCTGAACGACTGTGTGATCACGCTCTCCAGTCTGCAATACCTATATGTTTCAAGCAGATCACCATAGCCCCGTTCCCAAGAATGCCATGGTAACATTTCTAAATGATTATCGGCCTGTAGTACTCACATATGTAGCAATTAATTGCTTTGAAAGGCTGGTCATGGCTCACACCAACATCACCATCCCAGACACCCTGGGCCCACTCCAATTCGTATACCGCAACAGATCCACAGATGACGCAATCGCTATTGCACTCCACACTGCCCTTTCCCACCTCGGCAAGAGGCCTAGCGGTTAAGAGCATTGGACCAGTAACCGAAAGGTCGTTGGTCCGAACCCCCGAGTCAGCAAGTGCAGAATCTGCCTTTCTGCACTTGAGCAAGACCGTTAACTCCCAACAACAACTGCTCCCGTGGACGTCGATTAAGGCAGCCACCCACACCTCTCTGATTCAGAGGCGTTGGGTTAAAGACCCATGCAACTGACTAGGTATCCCCACACAACACTTATGTGAGAATGCTGTTCATTGACTACAGCTCAGCATTTAACACCATAGTGCCCTTCAAGCTAATCACTAAGCTAAGGAGCCTGGGACTGAACACCTACACCTACCTCAGCAACTGAGATGGGATGCCCCCAGGTGGTGAGGGTAAGCAACAACACATCCGCCACGTGGACTACAGGAAACAAGAGGCCCGAGCACRCCCCCATCCACATCAATGGGGAGTGTACGGGAGCAGGTCAAGAACTTTATGTTCCTCGGTGTCCAGATCACTAAGGATCTATCATGGTCCATTCACACCAACACAGTCGTGAAGAGGGCATGACAGCACATATCCCCCCCTCAAGAGGCTGAAAAGATTTGGCATGGGCACTCAGATCCTGAAAAAGTTCTACAGCAGCACCATTGAGAGCATATTGACTGGCTGCATCACCGCTTGGTATGGCAGCTGCTTGGCATCCGACTGCACGGCACTACAGAAGGTAGTGTGTACAGCCCAGTACATCACTGGGRCCGAGCTCCCTGCCATCCAGGACCTCTATAGCAGGCAATGTCAGAGGAAGGCCATAAAAATGTTCAACGACTCCAGCCAACCAAGTCATAGACTGTTCTCTCTGCTACTGCATGGYAAGCGGTACCGATGCACCAAGTCTGGAACCAACAGGATCCTGAACACCTTTCTTACCCCAAGCTATTACACTGCTAAATAGTTAGTTAAATAGTTAACCAAATAGCTACCCGGACTATCTGCATTGACCCTTTTTGCACTAACTTTTTTGACTGATCACATAAGCTGCTGCTACTGGTTATTATGTGTACATTTATTCCTAGTTATATGTACATATCTACTTCAATTACCTCGTACACCTGCACATCGACTCGGTACTGGTACCCTGTGTATATTGCCAAGTTATCGTTACTCATTGTGTATTTATTATTACTTATTATTACGTGTTTTTCTTTTCTATTATTTCTYTATTTTCTTTCTCTCTGCATTGTTGGGAAGTGCCCGTGAGTAAGCATTTCACTGTTAGTCTACACCTGTTGTTTACAAAGCATGTGACAAATACAATTTTATTTTATTTTGACATATTTTCCGCACCAAATCAGTATTCTAAAAAAAGAAAGAAAATACAGTGGCCTTCATAAATGCGTCTCCATATTTGCTACAATATATGATCTCTGAATATGAAATCTCTAGAGAGCAACAATAATTTGAGAACCAATTATGGAATCCTCAGATGTATTTGAATGAATTAAGCTTGCTTTTCCAAAATACCATTACAGTGACAATAGGGACTCATTTTACATACAAAATGAGAATAAATCAGCTTGTTACTGTTGAATATTTATGTTCTCATAAATGTTTTCCGCATCMTCTGCATATTGCACAACATTTAATTGTATTATTGACTCCATTTTWAATGGACCTTTATTGATGTCAACAACAAAAAATGACAGATACAACTTAAATATCACTGTGTTAAATATCACAATAAATATCACTGYCACTGTGTGGGTTACACTGAGAACATAATTAAAATTACGGACTACCTTCTACATGGAGTACATTAAGCATCTGAATCAGTTGTATGCTAGTGTTATTGTAGGCCTTTTTGCAGAGAAGGCAGTAACGCTGTAGTAATAATACACTGCAAAATAATAAAATGCTATATTTGAAGCATGCAAAAGTGCAACCGCTGAGATCTTCAATCTAGGGCCAAACTGACAAATTCTCTCAGGTCAACTTTGCACCCRTGCAAGGCTGAGAAAATTCTGTTTTATTGATTTTCATAACAGGACCTTAACATCTGACGATAACCCCAAAACCATTCAAAATATATACATAAACACATAAAACAGTACTATAACTTACCATTATATATCAAAGGCATTAGTTGCACCACACATGAAGCCACCTTCCTCTTAAAAAAGGCACMATCAAGAGTGTGAGCAGTCAGTCATTTTCCTGTGGCCAATGACACTGGTCCCTGCAGCGCTGTTGCTGAGAACAGATGGATGAGTCCATCACGGTGGACAAGCCAATTTGCCATGGAATTAAACCTATGTGCTACATTTCTGTTTCAATGGAGTGCAGGGATACAATGGATTTCCCACTGTGTAAAAAAGCCATCGATCCCCCCTCAGCACCAGCAGGAGACACGCTAAAGGAATCAATAGAAAGATCATTAACCGCTGGTTAAAAGCCACTGGTTTCCTTTATTTAGCTTTTTTTGTTMATTTTCGTTTCGTTTTCTTCTGCTTGGAGCAACGGTGAAGTGGGCAGGACAGTACAGATTTCTTCTCTTACATCTGCAAGCAGAGTCTGAACGTGAGACAGGATGGCATTGTCTCCCTCAATCCGTGCAATGGCTACTGCTATAGGTTTCAGGAGTTTCAGGCTGCTTACCACTCTCTCCCAAAATACATCATCCAGGAGGATCCGCTTGATGGGGCTGTCCATATCGGCAGACTGTGATATGGCCATTTCTTGGAGAGACTCCGTCCCCTCCAGGAGACTGTCAAACATGCTGACAACACCACCACAACAGGTGTTGCTGGGCAGCTTCAATGTGGTGCTCTTATTCTTCTCACTTTGCTTGGTGAGGTAGTTTGCTGCTATAACTTGATGACCTTTCACATGCCTAACCATTTCCTTGGCTCTCTTGTAGAGTGTATCCATTGTTTTCAATGCCATGATGTCCTTGAGGAGCAGATTCAAAGCATGACGGCACAGCCAATGGGTGTGATGTGAGGGTAGGACTYCTCCACTTAAGACCAAGCAGCSTTTATGTTCGCAGCATTGTCTGTCACCACTGCAAATACCTTCTGTGGTCCAAGGTCATTGATGACTGCCTTCAGTTCATCTGCAATGTGGTCCCTTGTGTCGGTGCTCTTGTAGAATACTGGTTGAGGGGTGGAGATGATGTAGTTAATTATTCCTTATCCACGAACATTCGACCACCCATCAGAGGTGATTGCAATACAGTCTGCTTTCTCTATGATTTGCTTGACCTTCACTTGAACTCTGTTGAACTCTGCATCCAGCAAATGAGTAGATAAAGCATGTCTGGTTGGAGGRGTGTATGCTGGGCGAAGAACATTCAGAAATCTCTTCCAATACACGTTGCCTGTTAGCATCAGAGGTGAACCAGTTGCATACACAGCTCGAACAAGATATTCATCAGCATTTCTCTGACTACGTTCCTCAATTGAGTCCAAAAAACGTCTGATTCCAGGAGGACCATGAGCTGTTGCTATCGATAAGGTGTCTAATTCATCATTTTCACCTCRAATAGGAGTAGAGAGACTTTTGTCAGAGGTTGCTTGTTGTGAGCGCTGACAGAACTTTATGCACTTGGCCAGATGATKCTGCATGTTTGTTGCATTCTTCWCATATGATTTGGCACATTATTTGCAAATGTACACATCTTTTCCTTCTACATTAGCTGCAGTGAAATGTCTCCACACATCAGATAGTGCCTGTGGCATTTTCCTGTAAATATTTTTTTTTTTTTAAATTAAAAAAATAACAAATACAATTCCATATACAGATAAATAGTTAAGCTGTTAGATTAAACAACTCCTTTGTAAGTTAAATGTTTCAAATAACATGTATGGAACAGGAGAATTTACACTCCTCAGTTTGCAGGCTCAAGCAAGCTAAAACCCACATGGTAGCAAAAACTAACTAGCAGAAAAGTTAGAAATGATTTAAACAYACTTTGCTGTAGGCTACTATTTACTAGTTAACCAAAAAGTATGTATGTCATATAAAATATATTCACCCCACCCAGTATCGTAATCAAAACTTACCAGAAAGCATGTAGTCCTTGGCTCAGACAGTGTAGTAGTGTGAGCTCAATAGCATCTCATTACTGTGCAAGATCTTGAGAATCAGCTGTACATGTGATGGAAGAATGCACTGTGCATGCAGAGGGTTGCAATTCCATTGAATTGGGGATAGTTTAACCAAAATATGCCACAAGACCTAAAATTGCCTTATGTGTATCCCACAAAAAGGTTCACATTTATAAGCTAACGTTTTTGATGAATTTAAGCAAAATTCCCCAAATTCCAGGACTTAACCTCCCATGGAAAATGTCCAGAAAATATCCGTAAATTTCCCGGAAGGTTTCCGACCCTTTACCACCCTAGATGGTGCTGTTGGATACCCAATCTAGAACAAATATAGTCCATATAGCTACACTGACCAACTGGAGATATTAGTGTTGGAGTGTTCAACTGGGGTGTTGAACATAATGGGTGAATAGTGAGTAAAATTCAGAAGGGATATAAAACTATTTAAACTGCCAACAACATTACTAACAACTGACAGATTATTAAAAAAGTATTCATGTTAATATACTGTAAAACAGTCAGTCAGGTCCTGAGTTTTCATCACACTTTTTTTGTAGTATCATGATTGCTTTCATACAGTACATGCTCAATTTCAATGTCTGCATAGAAAACAAAAAGCAAAACGTACATGATTTATTTAACCTAAGAGAAACAATATCCACAGATTAACAGGGAATCGCAAATGGACTTTTCTTACTTATGCATGCAGTGTATGTAAATTTAAAAATCCATCAGGAACCAACTCAGACAGACAGAGACTCATTGGTGCATACATGCCATAATCGAGGGGGCAAATACTGCGTCATGAGGAAAGGATGCTCATGATGCTAGCCCTACGTGCCTTCTGGCACTCCATCCATCAAATACATCTTTATATAGCTATGCCCCTCTATCTTACAAGCAACCCTTTTTGGAATTGTCAAAAGATAAGGCAATCAACATATTTTGTTATGGTGACAGCTCTTTGGGTACTGTAGCTCCAGAAATKAGTCATTCCGTTCTTACTCAAAAACATTGTTTTTAGTCCTTCACTGATTACAGCATTAATTTGATCGACACCCCAGGGATAAGAAACAATCTTTTAGTAACATCCCAGTCATTCACTTTCGTGTAACTCTATTACAGTAGGTCACTATGTAATGWCATTTGCAGGCTTGCCTTCAGAGTCACAAAAGAAAATCGAAAAAATACAAATTCGGTCATATCCAGAAAATTTGAGAAAATAGATTAATGTGAAACAAACAGCTTTTGAAGGACATTGGGACTTGGAGTGTTTCCCAGTTTTTTTTWATTATCAATCAGTATATCGTGACTGTTAGGAATCTGAGTCTGAGGCACAGATGYCGCACGGCTGGAGGAAAACTCTGACACCTGCAAGGAGAGATGCCATTTGCTTACTGAATTTGGTCCTTCAGCAAGCACTGTGTAACGCCGCTGTTCTCAGACACCTCTGCTTAAAATATCCTCATAGCCACAAGGCCCAGTCAAATAAATGTGTCCTTGTCCCAAACTATTAGACTTTCCTGGAGGTAGCACATTTAAAACAAACTCCATTAATTGACCCACTTAAGCAGGAGCCTACCTATGGGTATTTCTTGGAGGTGTTTTGTATTTTTGTCTTGAGTGGTTATATACTGTATGTGCACCCTCAATAAGGAACCTAGATTCTGCATCTGTATAGAGTGTTGAGTAGGTCACAATGTTTTATGGTTAATCATAAGTTCACTGTAATTTCATTTTACATAGAAGAATAAACACACACTCTTAGAAAAAAAGGGTCTATCTAGAACGGCTGTCCCCATAGGAGAACCCTTTGAAGAACCCTTTTTGGTTCCAGTTAGAACCCCTTTTTTTTATGAGTGCAGGCTAAGATGAAGTACATGTTCCAGAATATAGAAAGAGGGCTGCATGGGTGCCAGCTCGAGTGTTTCAAAAGATGAACCGGATACTTCAAGGAGATGAAATCTTAATTTATATATTTGCTTCATTGGCAGACTTATTTCAGGAACAGTTCTGGCTGATACTAATGAGGGATGCTCAGATGGCTCCAAGTGTCCTTATATTTGCCAGCAGATCTGGATGACTTTAATTTACTTAATTGCATAGAAAACTGCTGGAGGGAGGGAGCGTTGTAGTTTGCCAAAGAACGTTATGACAACATCTTATTATGGTAACAAGAGCAACGATGACATCATCACCAATGACAACAGTCTCTGGCCCTGAACTACACCAGGGCAAGGCCTCATGCTTACATCATCAAGTGGAATTTGCAAAAACAAACCAAAAACTTAACTAGGCCAAAAGTGGACTACAAGCATTGGCCAGCTGCAAAATTCACTCATCAGTAGATTCCCACACTGGCAGCTCAAAATAATAGTATTTTTCTGTTTTATTCCTGTGAAGTGTAGAGACCCATTACATTTATAAGGTCAGTCTAGAAGGAAACAATCAGAAAATAGCTTTAGGACTCTGCACTCCATAGCATCCAAGCAGCTGTCATTTTCTCCTCACAGAGAGGAGGGGGCAATGCAAGCTCAGTCATAAGCAACAGGGGAATGCTATGGTGATGTAAAGGCTGGGCTATAGTAAAACAAAATCTCTCAATATAAAATATCTCAATCCATGATTTTCTAGAGAATGCATTATTTTTTAAACGTTAATAGTTAACAAGCAATCAAGCCCATACTGTATCAACTGTTCATTTGTTTATGATTTCTGCTGAGACATAAGGCTGACAAGGCAAACTAACTGTGGAGAGAGACAGAAAATAGTCTGCCTGCTTGCCCCGGCTCCTCCAGAGCGGGCAGCACTGAGTCCAACTGGCAATTATATACCAAACAGATAAGAGTCAGAGTCTTGCTCACCAGGTTATAAGCAATCTGTGGATAAAACCACTGGATAGGACAGGTATTACTAATGCSCCTAAGTTTGGAGGGGGGGCAGGTASTCTAGTGGTTAAGAGCGTTCGGCMAGTTTCTGAAATGTCGCTGGTCCGAATCCAAAGCCGACTAGGTGAAAAATCTATCGATGTGCCCTTGAGCAAGGAATTTAACCCTAATTGCTCATGYAAGTCGCTCTGGATAAGAGTGTCTGCTAAATGATTAAAATGTAAAATGCTTCCAGATTAGTGCTTTTCTGGGGAATATTACAAACTTGTGGAGGTCTTTAACTTTCAAAATTGTCCATTATGCATTATGCACTATATGAGTGGTCAAATGTGATGGATCTCGTAARACAGACATTCCTAATTCACAGGAGATACGTTTGAAAAGCGGGTGAAGAGGTGCCGCGTTGGACGACGCCTTGGGGGTGACACAACCGTAACAAAAATTAGTCCCTTGAGAGGGCAAGAACAAGATACAGTCTATGTCAGCAGAAGTGCAGTATTATCATAAAGAGACGTATACTACGGAGGAKGAATGGGGGGGAAAAGAGAGGCAGAGGAGGTCGAATAGAGAGAGGGAGGAAGATTGTGAGCTTGAATCGGTTAAAAATGGCGGGAAAAAGGGAGATGGTTTCTTAATAATAATAATAATAAAATGTCAAATGTAAAGTCCCCATATTTGGGGACCCTATTATATWTTTTAAATTCAGTTCAGTTTGGTATGAGAATGGTAGCACCTATCTGCAAAAGCAGAGTATCTTGGCTATTGATTGGTGCCTGCAAATCTTTGGTATGACTTACTACCATATATGGGCATATGAATTTATAAGGGTAGGTCGAGCCAATGACCTCATTTCAAGATGGCTGCTAACTACATTCTGGTTAGCGTTGTGAAGCATAAACGAAATAAACACGGAATGCGTTGATACAAACCGAAAGCTGGGACTCCACAGATCATGAGGATATCTTATTTGTCTTCCTGTGACCTACCGTTATTGATCACCAGCCGCGAGAGTCAAAATGTTTACTTTACACAACGTTTTCACCAAACAGCAAACATCTTACAAGGTAAGCTTCGATTTGGTCTSTGTTTGAGCTATAGCTACATGGAGGGTATCAAATTAATCCCTAGGTTGGTATCCCCTGTATGTCCCACGACACCACCACAWTGCTTGAGAGAGGTTGGGGTTGCAGAAATTTTGTTTTATAGTGAACAATAACTTTTAGGCACATCCAGTGTGCAGAAACAGTGGTTCTAAAGATGGCGCCGACAGACATAGCAGCTCTGCTTTTAGCTCCTAAGCAACTTTGCAGTATTTTATTTTTTGTGTGTCATTTCTTACACAATTAGTCCAGAATGTTTTTTGTGTTATTACATACAGCCGGAAATAACTTCTGGATGTCAGAGCGGCGGTAACCAGCATTACGACCAGGAATATGACTTTCCCGCATTTTATCTTTTTTTCTCACCCCCCAGGGAAATGAGGCTGCTCCAAGACGCCGYCGGTGGAGAAGAGGTATTCGTAGTGGACTTCTAATCCGACTCAGGAGACGGAAACACCATCCACCGCTTCAAAGTATATTACTCGCTAATATTCAGTCTCTGGACAATAAAGTAGACGAGCTCAGGGCGAGGATCTCCTTCCAGAAAGACATCAAGGACTGTAACATACTCTGTTTCACGGAATCATGGCTCCTCCGGATATACTGTCCCTGTCCATAAAGCCAGCTGGGTTCTCAGTACATCGCGCAGACAGGAATAAAGAACTCTCCGGAAGAAGAAGGGCGGCGGTGTATGTTTCATGATTAACCACTCATGGTGTGATTGTACAGAAACGTACAGAAACTCAAGTCCTTTTGTTCACTGACCTAGAATACCTCACAATCAAATGCAGACCKYATTACCTCCCAAGAGAATTCTCTTCGGTTATAGGCACAGCCGTGTATATTAACCCTCAAGCCGATACCACGACGGCTCTCAAGGAACTACACTGTACTTTATGCAAACTGGAAACSACATATCCTGAGGTCGCATTTATTGTAGCTGGGSATTTTAGCAAAGCAGATTTGAGGAAAATGCTACCGGAGTTCTACCAACACATTGACTGTAGTACTCACACTGGGAAAACACTTGACCACTGCTATTCTCTCTTCTGGGATGCCTACAAGGGCCTCTCCCGCCCTCCYTTCGGCAAATCAGATCACGACTCCMTTTTGCTCCTCCCTTCCTATAGGCAGAAACTCAAACAGGAAGTACCCGTGCTAAGGTCTATTCAACGCTGGTCTGACCAATCGGATTCCATGCTTCAAGATTGTTTTTATCACACARACTGGGATATGTTCCGGGTAGCCTTGGATAATAACATTGAGTTCTTCAGGAAGTGTATAGGGCATGTTGTTCCCACTGTGACTATTAAAACCTACCCAAACTAGAAACTGTGAATAGATGGCAACATTCGTGCTAAACTGAAAGCGCGAACAACCGCATTTAACCATGGCAAGGTGACTGGGAATATGGTTGAATACAAACAGTGTAGATATTCCCTSTATTCCCTCTTAAAGGCAATCAAAAATGGAAAATGTCAGTACAGAGACAAAGTGTAGTCGCAATTCAATGGCTCAGACATGAGACGTATGTGGCAGTGTCTACAGACAATCACGGTTAACAAAGGGAAAA
>NC_036838.1:43076170-43080788 GCF_002910315.2 Salvelinus sp. IW2-2015
AGACAGCCTACAGGGAGGAGGTGAGGGCCCTGGCGGAGTGGTGCCAGGAAAATAACTCAACGTCAACTCAACGTCAACAAAATGAAGAAGCTGATCGTGGACTTCAGGAAAAAGCAGAGGGAGAACGCCCCTATCCACATTGATGGGACCGCAGTGGAGAAGGTGGAAAGCTTCAAGTTCCTCGGCGTACACATCACTGAAGATCTGAAATGGTCCACCCACACAGACAGTGTGGTGAACAAGGCTCAACAKTGCCTCTTCAACCTCAGGAGGCTGAAGAAATKTGGCTTGGCCCCTAAGACCCTCACAAACTTTTACAGATGCACAATTGAGAGCATCCTGTCGGGCTGTATCACCGATTGGTACGGCAACTGCACTGCCCTCAACCACAGGGCTCTCCAGAGGGTCTGCCCAACGCATCACCGGGGGCACACTGCCTGCCCTCCAGGACACCTACAGCACCCAATGTCACAGGAAGGCCAAAAAGATCATCAAGGACACCAACCACCCAAGCCACGGCCTGTTCAYCCTGCAATCCTCCAGAAGGTGAGGTCAGTATAGGTGCATCAAAGCTGCGACCGGGAGACTGACAACAGCTTCTATMTCAAGGCCATCAGACTTTTATATCCCTAACCGGCTACCACCTGGTTACTCAACCCTGCACCTTAGAGGCTGCTGCCCTATATATATAGACAGAATCATTGGTCATTTTAACCTTTACTTAATACCCATCCCGGATCCGGGATCCTCCTCATCAAAAAAGCTGACTAGCATAGCCTAGCCTAACGGGACAGGGATATCATATAATATMATTTTCAYGAAATCACAAGTCCAATACAGCAAATGAAAGATAAACATMTTCTGAATCCAGCCATCATTTCCAATTTTTWAAATGTTTTACWGCGAAAACACAATATGTATTTCTATTAGCTAACCACAATAGCCAAAGACTCAACCGCATATTTTCACCATGTTTCTACCGCATAGGTAGCTATCACAAAACCGACCAAATAGAGATATAATTAGTCACTAACCAAGAAACAACTTCATCAGCATGATTAAAATCTGCAGCGCACGCAAGGTCCCCCTGCTCAAGCCAGCGCATGTCAGGTCCTTCTGAGGTTTGCCAATGACCATCTGGATGATCCAGAGGAGGAATGGGAGAAGGTCATGTGGTCTGATGAGACAAAAAATATAGCTTTTTGGGTCTAAACTCCACTCGCCGTGTTTGGAGGAAGAAGAAGGATGAGTACAACCCCAAGAACACCATCTCAACCGTGAAGCATGGAGGTGGAAACATCATTCTTTGGGATGCTTTTCTGCAAAGGGGACAGGGCGACTGCACCGTATTGAGGGGAGGATGGATGGGGCCATGTTATCGCGAGATCTTGGGCCAACAACCTCCTTCCCTCAGTAAGAGCATTGAAGATGGTTCGTGGCTGGGTCTTCCAGCATGACAACGACCCGAAACACACAGCCAGGGCAACTAAGGAGTGGCTCCGTAAGAAGCATCTCAAGGTCCTGGAGTGGCCTAGCCAGTCTCCAGACCTGAACCAATAGAAAATCTTTGGAGGGAGCTGAAAGTCCGTATTGCCCAGCGACAGCCCCCAAACCTGAAGGATCTGGAGAAGGTCTGTATGGAGGAGTGGGCCAAAATCCCTGCTGCAGTTGTGTGCAAACCTGGTCAAGAACTACAGGAAATGTATGATCTCTGTAATTGCAAACAAAGGTTTCTGTACCAAAAATTAAGTTCTGCTTTTCTGATGTATCAAATACTTTTTCATGCAATAAAATGCAAATTAATTACTTAAAAATCATACAATGTGATTTTCTGGATATTTGTTTTAGAATTCTGTCTCTCACAGTTGAAGTGTACCTATGATAAAAATTACAGACCTCTACATGCTTTGTAAGTAGGAAAACCTGCAAAATCGGCAGTGTATCAAATACTTGTTCTCCCCACTGTATGTGTATGTGACCAATAAAATTTGATTTGATTTAATTTGATTTGGACACTTTGGAGAGGTTGAAAGGACACTTGGAATGTACCCTGGATACCACATAACACCACCACAATGTTTGAGTGAGGTTGATATGATAGAAATTGTGTTTTTATACTGAACAAATAGCATTAAGGGATTGCAAATATGTAATAGCACTGGAATGTTCTAATGCAGGGAAACTTAAATCAGTTTTACCAAATTTCTATCAGCATGTTAAATGTGCAACCAGAGGGAAAAGAAACTCTGGACCACCTATACTCCACACACAGAGAATGTATACAAAGCTCTCCCTCGCCCTCATTTGGCAAATCTGACCATAATTCCATCCTCCCGATTCCTGCTTACAAGCAAAAATTAAGCAGGAAGCACCAGTGACTAGATCAATAAAGAAGGGGTCAGATGAAGCAGATGCTAAGCTACAGGACTGTTTTGCTAGCACAGACTGGAATATGTTCGCGGGATTCCTCCAATGGCATTGAGGAGTACACCACATCTGTCACTGGCTTCATCAATAAGTGCATTGATGACGTCATCCCCACAGTGACCCTACGTACATACCCCAACCAGAAGCCATGGATTACAGGCAGCATCCGCACAGAGCTAAATGCTAAAGCTGCGCTTTCAAGGAGCGGGACTCTAACCCGGAACCTTATAAGAAATCCCGCTATGCCCTCCGACGAACCATCAAACAGGCAAAGGTCAATACAGGACTAAGATTGAGTCGTACTACACTGGCTCTGACGCTCGTTGGATGTGGCAGGGCCTGCAAACCATTACAGTCTACAAGGGAAGCACAGCCGAGAGCTGCCCAGTGAATATGAGCCTACCAGACGAGCTAAAATAGTTCTATGCTGCTTTCGAGGCAAATAACACTGAAACAGGCATGAGAGTACCAGCTGTAGCAGAAGACTGTGTGATCACACTCTCTGCAGCTGATATGACATTCAATATTCACACGGCCGCAGGGACAGACGGATTACCAGGACGTGTACTGCGAGCATGCGCTGACCAAACGGCAAGTGTCTTCACTGACATTTTCAACCTCTCCCTGTCCGAGTCTGTAATACCAACATGTTTTCAAGCAGACCACCATAGTCCCTGTGCCAAGAAAGCGAAGGAAACCTGCCTGAATGACTACCGACCCGTAGCACTCACGTCTGTAGCCATGAAGTGCTTTGAAAGGCTGGTCATGGTCCACATCAACACCATCCATCCAGAAACCCTAGACTCACTCCAATTTGGCATACCGCCCTAACAGATCCACAGATGATGCAATCTCTATTGCCCTGCACACTGCCCTTCCCACCTGGACAAAAGGAACACCTATGTGAGAATGCTATTCATTGACTACAGCTCAGCGTTCAACACCAAAGTGCCCTCAAAGTCATCATAAGTTAAGGGCCCTGGGACTAACACCTCCCTCTGCAACTGGATCCTGGACTTCTGACGGGCCGCCCGCGAGGTGGTAAGGGTAGGTAACAACACCTCCGTCACACTGATCCTCAACACAGGGGCCCCTCAGGGTGCGTGCTCAGCCCCTCCTGTACTCCCTGTTCACTCATGACTGCACGGCCAGGCACGACTCCAACACCATCATTAAATTTGCTGATGACACAACAGTGGTAGGCCTGATCACCGACAACAACGAACCAGCCTATAAGGGAGGGTCAGAGACCTGGCCGTGTGGTGCAGGACAACAACCTCTCCCTCAACGTGATCAGACAAAGGAGATGCTTGTGGACTACAGGAAAAAGAGGGACCGGGCATGCCCCCATTCTCATCGACAGGGCTGCAGTGGAGCAGGATGAGAGCTTCAAGTTCCTTGGTGTCCACATCATCAACAAACTAACATGGTCTAAGCACACCATGACAGTCGTGAAGCGGGCACGACAAAACCTATTCCCCTCAGAAGACTGAAAAGATTGGCATGGGTCCTCAGATCCTCAAAAGGTTCTACACCTGCACCATCGAGAGCATCCTGACTGGCTGCATCACTGCCTGGTATGGCAACTGCTCGGCCTCCGACCGCAAGGCACTACAGTGGGTAGTGAGAAAGCCCAGTACATCCTGCCATCCAGGAAATATTGTCAAAGACTCCAGCACAATTAGTCATAGGTTGTTCTCCCTGCTCCCACGCGGCAAGCGGTACCGGAGCGCCAAGTCTAGGTCCAAGAGGCTTCTAAACAGCTTCTACCCCCAAGCCATAAGACTCCTGAACATCTAGTCAAATTGCTACCCAGACTATTCGCCTTGCCCCCCCCCATCTCCACACCACTGCCACTCTCTGTTGTCATCTATGCATAGTCACTTTAATTAACTCTACCTACATGTACATACTACCTCAACTAACCGGTGCCCCCGCACATTGACTCTGTACCGGCACCCACCTGTATATATAGTTATTTTTTACTACTGCTCTTTAATTACTTGTTACTTTTTATCTCTTATTCTTATCCGTATTTTTTGAAACTGCACTGCCGGTTAGGGGCTCGTAAGTAAGCATTTCACTGTAAGGTCACCTGTTGTATTCGGCGCATGTGACTAATACACGTTTTATTATTTTATTTACAGACATATGCCACTTTGGAGAGGCTTAGGAACACTTGGAAACGTCG
>NC_036838.1:43084288-43103897 GCF_002910315.2 Salvelinus sp. IW2-2015
TCCTGTGACCACACCTGACACCACTTACAAAAACATCTGCCCATTTCTAGTTGTTAGGTCTATCAATCACATTTTGTATCTGATATTGTTCACATGTTGTGGAAGCCATCTGATKTGTTTCCAGCTCTAGTCATCAATCATTCACTTATAGCTTGTCAATGAAAGATGACATTCAAAACAAAAAAACTAKAATTTKTGTGTCCTTGATCTTGTGTATTCTGAACTATGTAACTCATAACTATCTTCTGATAATTTCCTCATAATCTCGCAGRTGTCTTCTTTCCAAATATACCAAGTTTTTGCRTGTCAGAATCATGTAATTACACATGAATAGCAGTTACTTTTGGGTATGTCTATTTAGGGGGAAATCTACATTTTGCCATTACATTTGTGAGTGAGGGCGATGTATCGGAGGGGGTAGGTGTGGTGAAGGTCTCGGAGTCCGAGGCTTGCACCAAGGGTCAGGATAAAGATGAGTCTCTTATGGTAGGAGTGACTTTTTAGGAAAAAAGCCATTTGTGGTTTCAGGGTGGGTGAAAACTGATTTGGATGCTGTGGAATCGGTGAAGGTAACCAGAAGTGGTCTGGTGATAATTGTTTGTGCTTCTCCTGGTAAGAGGGAGCAGGTGCTCCATGTTAAACAAATGGGAACAAGACATGTGAATTGTTTTGCTCTCAAGAAAAGGGTGCCATTGAAAGGAGTGATTACTGGGGTAGTGGTAAATGTGAAAGTTGACCAACTGAAGAGGAAGATTCACAGTGTTTGTGATGCTCGTCATTTGGTGCAACGCAGACAGGGTGGCATGAGTGGTGAAACAGAAGAGTCGTTGTCTGTTCTTTTGAGTTTTGATGTTGAGCAAGCTTTTGATGTTGAGCAAGCTTTTGTGCCGAATATATTACATTGTTACAGRTGTCAAGCTTATGGGCATGTGGCAGCAGTGTGTAGGAGGGAGATTCCTAGGTGTAAGAAGTGTGCAGAAGGGCATGAGACAAAGGAATGTGTAGCATTGAGGAAAGTAGTGGTAKGTGTTAATTGCAGGAGTGCCCATGGGTCTGGGGATCAGAAATGTCCGGTGTGAGAGAGGCAGGTTGAGGTTTCCATGGTTTGAGTAGTGCAGAAGTTGTAGTATGCTGAGGCAGTGAAGAAAGTAGAAGAAGGCTCAAGGGGGAGGGAGAAGTAGAGTGGTGTGAGTAGTAGATATGTACCAGTACAGAGGGATAGGCCAACAAGTGATACAGTGCATTCGGAAAGTATTCAGACCCCTTGACTTTTTTCACATTTTGTTACGTTACAGCCTTATTCTAAAATTGATACAATTATTTATATTTAATCTACACACAATACCCCATAACGACAATGCAATATCACATGTTCTTATTTTTTCTCGATAGCAGCAGTTACGGCAGCAATGTTGTTCATAGCTGTAGCAACACGTTTGCAGTTGTCCATTTTTATTAAACTGTTATTTTGGACACAGTATTTGCTGCATTCTGCAGTTATACTGCACTGTGACTGCAATCATTTTTCGTAAGGGAACTTCATTTTATTGAAATGATGTAGAAACAATGTTGATTCAACCAGTGTGTGCCCAGTGGGCTCTTGTATAAAACAACTCTCACTGGATTACATTTACAAGCAAAGGGCAAACACGACATCCATGATGGAGACAAACAAAAAATGTATGATTCTTGGAATATTGAACATTGTCATTGTGAACTGGATTGATATGATATAACGTCCCAAGAGAGCTGAGCAGACGAAACGCAAATGACATAGGACCTTTTACTTAATCAAAGGAATTCCAGTCTGCTGTGAAGCATGCATCCATGTATTTGGACAAGTAAGAGTCTAAAGTTAGCTTCATGTACAGATAATATTTGTATCTCATGTTGTTATAAAGTCATTTGCATTGCTAGTTAAAGCCTTCTGTTAGCTAGCTAGCTAACGTTAGCTAGCCAACATGAAACTTAGCTAGCTAGCGTGAGTTGCTTGGTATCTAACGCCAGCTAACGTTATAAATTGTATATCATTTTGTCAGAAATCCATTTGCATTGCTAGTTGAAGCCTACTGTTGGTTAGCTTTACCTGCAGATTAATAATGCATCATTTCATGCATGTTGCCTAGCTAGCTAAGTGTATGACAAACTGTATGGGTTGCTGGCTTGCTACATTAGCCAGATGATTAGGCTCCAYGAACCATAAATTTAGCCAGGTGTGTCTGGGGKTGATTATGGCCATCACATGCTTTATGAACATGTGAACAGGTCTAGACAATAGACACATCCSCTTAGCTAGATGTGTCTGGGATGTAGTTTGATTTGATTTTATATATAATGTGTTTACCAGAGACAATGTGAAGAACAACATGTTAGGATATRGGCCATGGACTAGATAGTGTATTTTTACCTGGAGATGTTATTTATTGTCGGCTACTACTTTCACTGCTTGTTTACTACACTACCTTCACTCACAGTGAATACTTAAAGAGACGGGTGGGGTTAARGCTTAAGAGGGTGTGAATGATGCTGAATGGGCGTACTCAAAAAAGAGCTCTCGATTGTGAAAAACTTTCAAGGGGATTTTCTGGTACTTGTCTACAAAGTGGAATAACARGTTTATCACATTTCAAATAAGCATAACATTCCCATGTTTTCCCCCAACTGCAGTGTATGATATACCATTTTGAAGCTCTGAGTCTGTACTTTTATGAAATGTACAAAAAGACAATCTTGGAAATGGTACATAAGACTCAAATGGGAAATGTAGTCACAAACGTAGTGGGATGTATCTGGTTCATGGCATATCTCATTTTATTAGTGTTAACCCTCTAGGATTTTCATCAACTCTAATCAAAGTCTACCGTTAAAGTGTTTATTTGTTTAGGCAATGAGCCAGTAGTGACCATGGACAAAATGCATTGGATTGCATGTAATGTACACAGTAACTATGAGGTGATATTCAATTGTTACTGAGCATCCCCGTGTTGTTGTTCACTTTTATGTGAATCCATTGTCTTAACTCATCCAAGGCTTAATGTGCATACAGTAGCCTACCATCTCCACTGGATATCATAAGGTGAATGCACCAATTTGTAAGCCGCTCTGGATAAGAGCGTCTGCTAAATGACTTAAATGTAAATGTAAATCTGATTCTACACCACCAAGTGAGCTACTATGGGTATGTTCGAATAAAGCTTTATTTCCTGTGGTCATGTTTTGCCAATGTGCATTCATCCTGACATGAACATAGAGGGACCCCAAGAAAAAATCACTTTGATACCGCTGACCTAAACCCAAAGGGTTTTGAAATGGGTTGAATGTAACTGGGAAGGAAGCCTTTATCCTTGTTCTGGATAGGGCCTTGTAGGGATATTTGGAAATAAAATAAAATGTATTTCTCTACTGTAGTTGTCATCATAGTAAGGTAATAGGTATATAACTAGAGGTAACTAGAGGCCAAATTCCTACATACAAATATATAAACTTTTCAGTTTCATTAGGACTCATAGAGGGAAATAATTTATACAACTTGAAACCAGGTATGAAACTGTGTAGACTGCTACATCAAAAATAAAGGAGTTRCCACTCCTGTTGCAGGTGAAGAGGCGCTCAATAAAAAAAGACTGGACTGCTCTCTAGTTACTACAACCCGAGAAGTGAGCAAGATATAGCGTGCTACTATGTACATCAACAGAGCACGTTAWGATCAGTGACTTGACTATTGCCGTTGTTTAGGCAGATCTAACCTAATTTAAGCATACTATAGAAGGCAAATAAGATGGTCGAACCTTGCGCTTTACGGGACTCGATAATCAGAGAAAGAAAAAAAATACTACAACCATAATATGGTGAAAATACAACSTGCCGACTCTTCTTCTCTAAAGAATTACGGTATCTTACCTTTTAGTGGAGCCCGTGCCTCTATTGCTGAATCGGGTCCTGGATGCTGGCGCGCGACTAACCACAATACACTTGAACTCGTTGAAGGAAGGATGCTTGCATTCCTTTAAAATACGAGCAGTTCATCGATGTTTCTTCACGTCTCAATCGTTTGGGTAGGGTAGCTTGCAATGTTTAATTGTGCCCGTTCTCCCCATTCAGAAAGCCTGAGAACAGAGCAGTGTGATGTTCGACCAATCCGCTCTCGACGTATCAGCGCAGATCTGCTACACTGAGCACTCTTTTTCCTAAAATGTCACAGGACCAATCCCCACAGACCCCTCAATACCTAGTGTTCGATACACGCCAAATAGTAACCCCAGGCAGCTAAACAATTACATCACAACAATGGAATAATGAAGACCATCATATTCTATTATTTAAAAAAATATGTTTTTTTTGTCCAATCTCATTGACCAACATTCACTGCTGTGGAAGATTTAATGTGTCTGTAAATTTAAGCCTTTTAATGTTTTCTCACTTTTGAAAATAAAACATCTATGTTGATAGATTTATTAGTTATTATGTTTATGAGGACACAGGATAATCGTTATTATTCTCCTTGACAGAATAGCAGTAGGAAGGGACAGATAACATTCTTATTTTCCATTTAGAAGGCTGCACTGTTTCCATACTTTCCTGAACAGCCTCGGCCAGCAGTCTGACTCACCCATTGGCCCATGGGGATACTGGCAYTGTTTTGATCTGACTTCTATTCCCTATTCAGTAGGTGAGGAATATGTCTCATCATGTGTATACTCCCAACTGTATTTCCCAACTCCCCTCCTAGAGTACCTTCAACAGTACACATTTTTATTGTAGCCTCGGACAAGCACACCTGATTAAACTTCAAGTAATCATCAGGCCCTCAATGAGCTGAATCRGCTATTTTTATCCGGGGCTACAGCAAAAATGTGTGTTTTTTGGGGTACTCGAGGACCGGAGTTGAGAACCACTAGTGTAGACTGCTGGACAGGACATGTGCAGGGTAATCTACAGATGCAGACTTGTATTCCCTCCTCCAATCCTATGCTTGGTTTTATACATTTCTGTTCTTTTACATCCCTCTCCTTCAAAGGCTCATCCATCTTCCTCTCTCCCACTCTCCCTGTCAATCACAGATAAGAACAGTGCTGATGTACTTCCCTGGCTGTGTTACGACTTAACCCAAGCAGGGTAATTGTTTTAGCCTTGGACCATGTCAGTATATGAAGCCCTGCAACAAGGGAATAACAGTATCCATCCATAAAATACACCCCAAATATTACTCCCTGTAAAATCTTAGAAAAAAGTGTACCAAAAGGGTTCTGATCAGTTGTTACAGAAACGGGAATCTTGATGTGAATCTTGGAATTGTTTCATATGACAGTCACACTAAAAAACTGCTCTAGAAAATGTTCATAAAATGTATATGTCATTTTTGCTTTTCATAGAGAGATGTAGTGTGCTACTGGTGAACATAAAAAAAAACAAGCAGATATAAAATTCCCATATCCACAGCCACATTAACGCTCTATAAATTACTCAAGACCTTTAATTCATTTTCCTGTGTCTTGAATAAGAACATTTATATCATTATATGAATGGAAGTCTTTAGGCGTAATCACACTGCACCTTAGCCCACCCAGGGCCAGCCTAGCCTGGGGCTAAGAACAATGCAGTGTGAAAAGGCCTTTTGGGACAGCTGYACTGCTAAAAGTAGAACAGATTCCTGTATCTAATATGAGGGTCTTTGAGTGACTCACCATTGAGTTCCTTTGTAATCTTTCTTTCAAAATATAAGCAAGGTTAAAGGCCATTAAAGCACWTTGATTTGKCAAAATAGAAAAATGTTGAGCCTAKTATTAAATCATTTGCTGTGGTCTCTCTCCGGTACGACCAAGGCCGCCCATTCCATGACTCAAGTTATTAGCTCCCATACATTTTTAAAGGTTATTAAAAAGCAGAGAGGCAAATCCCCTGTTGACTGTCTTCTCAACTGTAATGCATACAAAAAATCCTCCAGCAACGGAACCTTCCCACTGGGCACATGACGTCAATTCAACGTCTATTCCACGTTGCTACAATTAAATGATGTGGAAACAACGTTGATGCAACCAGTGTGTGCCCAGTGGGTTTCTTCATGCCATGGCATCAATTAGTATAAGGTTTACTGGCAACTTAATGGAAAGCAAATTATTTAGAGCAGCCAGCTGCTTGCCCTGTGTGGTTCCTCTTTTGTCACTGAAAAGGCCTGGAAGGGTGCTTACACCCGCACCACTTGCTCGGAAATGACTGCACAGTTCAATGTGCAAAACACCAATGGTGGGAAAARTACTCAGTTGTCATACTTACTTATTTTACTGAAGTAAAATCAAAAGTCATCCAGTAAAGTACTTCTGGAAAAAAAGTATWAAAGCATCTGGTTTTAAATGTACTTAAGTAAAGTGGTAGAAAAAGTAGTCAATTTTCATACTTGAGTAAAAGTACAAAGTAAAAGTAAATGCTATACATCAAATTCTTTATATTAAGCAAACAAGACCGCATAATTTTTTGTTTTTATTTATTTACGGACAGACAGGGGCACACTCCAACACTCATAATTTACAAACCCAGTAATTATGTTGAGTGATCCGCCAGATCAGAGGCAGTAGGGAGTACAACATGTTATGTTGATATGTGTGTGAATCTGAGCATAATTCTGTCCTGCATTTGAAATGTAACTAGTACTTTTTGGTGTCAGGGAAAATGTATGAGAGTAAAAAGTACATATTTTCTTTAAGAATGTAGTAGACTAAAAGTAAAAATAGGAAAAWATATATATAAATAGTAACGTAAAGTACARACAGCCCAAAAACGACTTTAAAGTATWTTTTACTTAAGTACTTTAGACCACTGCAAAGCACACACTGGGCTTTCTGAAAGCCCTTTCATTCCGGTGCTGAGTCTAGAAGGCCATACAAAGCTACTTACTCTGTTCAGAATTAACTGTGTGACTTCAGAAACATATGGTCCCTTTTTTATCTAAAAGTGAAGTGGTGAAGCACTACCCTCTCGGCTGATCCTCCTGACTTTAAAAACTCTGTAAAAGTGTATATTTGATGGAGGTCCAGCATGGTGAGGCAAGATGTGGCCTTAAAATCCATCCAGAGCAGAGCCTGCTGTGCAAATTCTATTTCTTTCTCCGGCCCACCTCCCCACTCTCTCTCTCTTTGTTTCTCTTTTGCTCTCTCTCTCTCTCCCTCTAGGACTCAGGCTATTGGCCCAATCAGTCCCCCCACACAGCAATGGATTTTGGCTYGAGATATGGCACTGATCATCAACAATCATGTCAAATCAATATATACACAGATTAAACATTTGCAGCTCTTCTCAGGAACTAACCTTTTTCTTTGCTTTTGAAAACTACAATAACAAATCCTTGCCATGTATAGCTGGCAACCAACTTAAAAAATAGAATTGATCCAGCTTTCTAAAATAAATACACAATTGATTTGTTTGGATGATGTTATTTGTCCACAATAACTAAAGAGACCACAGAGTATTTAGTCTTCTGTCCAGACCAAAGACTGAGAAGCGCATGAAAGAATACGGTAAAGAAAGGTCTACCTCCACCCACAAATATAACCTTTGACCCTTCAAAAAACTCTACCATCTGCTGCACAACAAGGCCACTGGACTGTGATGACTGCTGTGCCATAATAAGTGGCTGCTGTGCAATAATAGCAACACTGCTCTCTGCATCAGCAGGGAGAGTCTGGGAGGCGGACGTGCCGCGTCAGGCTCATCAGCACTTGAGAGACCTGGCTGCAGATACACTAAGACAACTTAGATCCACATGCAGACCATTTAATTCTATATATTTTGTCTGGGTAAAGATGGAGGGTATCTCGTAGAACTAATATCTGGGTTAACCTCCTATATGGGGGTTTCAACCAAATTATGCCCAACAGCTGTCTAATGGATGGGATATTGAAACCCATAGGACTGAAGCCAGTGCTATTCTCCAAACCTAAATGGAAAGGCCCATTTCTTGTTCAAAACAAATACATTTTCCTCATATGATTGTTATTCCCTTTGTTATTGCCCTTTTTGTTATTGGATTGTTTTTTGTCATGGGAAATTCAATTTCAGAAATCAAAGCTTGACATTCAGAACACAAATGGTGATTATAAATTAATGTCATATTGAAAGTTGTTTCCAAGGGAAAACTCATTACATTTCCATATAAAAATGTTTCTATCGATAAACTTTGATTGCTTACAACATGAAAGAAGTCATTACATTTGAAACGCTTAAGTGTCACTGAAGGTACATTTCACACCCAGCGTACATTCCATACTTGGGAAGCAGCGCTGCTAAACATTTCCCTCATACCAAGGAAGCGTGTTCCATCCACCAAATCAAATCAAATCCCATKTTATTGGTCCCGTACACGTGATTAGCAGATGTTATTACAGGTGTAGCGAAATGCTTMTACTTCTAGCTCCAACAGTGCTGTAATATCTAAYAAGTAATATCTAACAAATTACACAACATATACCCAGTACACACAAATCCAAGTAGAAATGAATTAAGACTATATACATATGGACGAGCGATGTCAGAGCGGAACGGACTAAGATACAGTAGAATAGTATTGAAAACAGTATATACATATGAGATGAATAATGCAGATATGTAAACATTAAGTGACTAAGATACCGTAGAATAGTATAGAATACAGTACATACATATGAGATGAGTAATGTAAGCTATGTAAACATTATTAAGTGACTAAGATACCGTAGAATAGTATAGAATACAGTATATACACATGAGATGAGTAATGCCAGATATGTAAATATTATTAATACTGGTTCCAATAAGTATTGGTACCAATGTTATTGAGGCTCTAAAGGAAAAAGAGCACTCAATAGTGTTCCATAAGTTGCTTTAAAGGCTCATATAGTGATCTGATATGGCTGGAAGCACTATAAGAATGTGAGTGGCTGTAAGCCTGATTGGGATTTCAGATGGTTTGGTAACATCTTAATGTAGAAATGAACACATTTACTGCACTCTTTTTCTGCTACTGCATTCAGCCACTATTGGAGAGTCTGACTGGCATTGTGATGTACAGTACCCCAATGTATTGATGCTATTGATGTGCATTTCAGGGGTAAAGACAGAACACACAGTCTGCCAGTCTGTCAGGAGAASTGGATCAAGGCTGCCTGATTGATGTAGACTCATTATTCATGTCCTGCCTGGCTACAGTGGAGAAATACGCAKAGAAATGTCATCATCATCTGCCAAGGAATTAGCTGCATTGTCATCCCATTTAGAACCATGGCTTCTGAAACAGGAGGTACACTACATTACTAAAAGTATGTGGACACTTGCTCGTCAAACTTCTCATTCCAAAATCATGGGCATTAATATGGAGTTGGTCCCCCCTTTGCTGCTATAACAKCCTCCACTCTTMTGGGAAGGCTTTCCACTAGATGTTTGCTGCGAGGACTTGCTTCTATTCAGCCACATAAGCATTAGTGAGGTCGGGCACTGATGTTGGGCGATTAGGTCTGGATTGCAGTCGGCATTCCAATTCATCCCAAAGGTGTTCAATRGGGTTGGGGTCAGGGCTCTGTGCAGGCCAGTCAAGTTCTTCCACATCGATCTCGACAAACCATTTCTGTATGGACCTCGCTTTGTGCACAGGGGCATTGTCATACTGAAACAGGAAAGGGCCTTCCCCAAACTGTTGCCACAAAGTTGGAAGAACAGAATCATCTAGAATGTCATTGTATGCTGTAGCATTAAGATTTCCCTTCACTGGAACTAAGGGGTCKAGCCCGAACCAGGAAAACTGCCCCAGACCATTATTCCTCCTCCACCAAACTTTACAGTTGGCACTATGCATTAGGGCAAGTAGCATACTCCTCGCATCCGCCAAACCCAAATTCCCGATGAACAGTTATTGTGCTGACGTTGCTTCCGGAGGCAGTTTGGAACTGTACTGAATGTTGAAACCGAGGACAGACGATTTTTTGGCGCTACGCGCTTCTGTACTCAGCGGCCCTGTTCTATGAGCTTGTATAGCCTACCACTTTGCGGCTGAGCCGTTGTTGCTCCTAGACGTTGCCACTTCACAATAAAAGCACTTAAAGTTGACCGGGGCAGCTCTAACAGGGCAGAAATTTGACRAACTCACTTGTGGGAAAGGTGGCATCCTGTGATGGTGCCACCATTGAAGGTCACTGAGCTCTTCAGTAAGGCTATTCTACTAACAGTGTTTGTCTATGGAGATTGCGTGGCKGTGTGCTCAATTTTATACACCTGTCAGCAATGGGTGTGGCTGAAATAGCCAAATACACTGATTTGAAAGCGTGTCCAAATAATTTGTATATATAGTGTAAGGTGAGACACTCTAAAACAAGTTATTTAAGTCTTGATTAGGAGAGGGCATCTCGCCTACTTTATTACACACACTCTTGAGAGAATGCCAGTGTGCAAAGCTGTCAAGGCAAAGGATGGCTACTTGATGTAAAGTATTCAGTATTTCATCCCCACATTCGAGGGGCTGATAATAATAATGTCTTTCCACTCCATACCTCCAACTCCATACTGGGGTAATTAAGTTAACACTCACACTGACCTAATTCACCACTCTGATGTTCATGAGACCTATCTGATTATGTGGAATAATAGCCTTTACCTCCAACACAATGATCTGAGCATGAGTCACGCTCTCTTTCCAAGTCCCAGGCAGCAGTAGCTAGTACTCTCCCGCTGAACTATCGCAGAACACTATGTCCCATCAGGAACATGGTACAGTATTAATAGGTTCCCTTCCAACCGATGTTGTCTATGAGTCAGGCTGTGCTTACATATCAGAGAGGGTTGTGAGGAGGCGTTCAATCATGCCTGCTTTTGTGGTAGGTTCTGGGAAAAACATGTTTGCTGACTTGATGATGATAACTTCCACAGTATCAGATTTGAGGTAAGACCCAGATGCAGACACTGTAGAAGTAACAAGAGTATATTACAACCACAAGGGCAGGCAAATGACAGGTCAAGGCAGGCAGGGGTCAGTAATCCAGAAAGGGTGTAATGGGTCCAGAACGGCAGGCAGTCTCAGGGTCAGGGCAGGCAGGGGTCAATAATTCAGAACGGTGGGGTAAGGTACAAAACGGCAGGTAGTCTCAGGGTCAGGGCATGCAGTACAGTCAACCAGGTAGGACTAGAAAACAGGAGCAGGAAAACAGGCAGGAGCAGKGAAACAAACACTGGTAGGTTTTACGAACAAAACGAACTGGCAACAGACAAACAGAGAACACAGGTATAAATACACAGGGGATAATGGGGAAGATGGGCGACACCTGGAGAAGGGTGGAGACAAACACAAAGACAGGTGAAATAGATCATKGCATGACACACAGTGCTTTCTTTGTAGTTACTTTTCCCTTAGGTATAACTGTGGTGATGCAACTGTGCAGTATGTTATCAGTGAAGGACTAATATTAAACAGCACGATGCCTGCGCCAAAGCATTCTTCTATAATCATCATCAACATCAATATAATTTATGTTTACAACAGACTCTTGTTATTATTGACAATGTTCACTTCTATGAACAGGCTGAGAAATCACATAGGAGTGAGAAAGCTCCAGCCAGCATGTCTACAAAAAAAAAAATTGTTGCCTGGGAAGACCTTAGGAAAGAAGGATGGTTTATACTGTAGGAATGAGCTAATTCTAACAAAAATCTTTATCATTTACTTTATAATTTACATCAACTCTCCTCTCCTCCCCTCACCCCCCACCCCCACCCCCCGATTAAGTCACACATTACAGTGCTGCANAGTCAAGGAGAGTTTGCTGTGCGTGACGGTCGATGGCTGTAGATTACGGTTGTTTTTTTCTAAGATGTCCTCTGTCSTCTCTAGGGCTGGAGGAGTGCATTTCAAATCCTCTGGGCAGGAAAGAACTGGAAGAGGAGAGGCTGGCTGCATGTTCCATTGAGCGGGGGATAAATACGTTCCTAGTTTAATTGTGGATCTTGTGTAATCAGCTAGCATATTAGTGGTGGGCGCCCCTGGGCAAAGAGCCTCACTGACTGGTGCACCCCATGACTGCAGGCAGGCCCATGAAGAGAGAGTGGGGGTGTGTAATTGTACTTTATAAGAGTTGAGGTACAAGGGGTATTTGACCTCAGTCAAGAACAGGTTAAATTTGGTAAATGGTTTGGTTGGTAGGTGAATGTGCTGTGCTGTATATACAGTATGTTTGTATTTGTGRGAGAGAATTCATTGTGGACATAGTCCTCTACCTAGTCCTGTACAACATTTTACATTTTAGTAATTTAGAATACGCTCTTATCCAGTGCAACTTACAAGAGAAATTAGGGTTAAGTGCCTTGCTCAAGGGCAGATTGTCWGATTTTTTGGAATTGAACCMCCAACCTTTCGTTACTGGCCCAACGCTCTTAACCGCTAGGCTACCTGCCACCAATATCTCACAATATTAAACATTATCCTGGTTCAGATCAAAATGCACGGACGACCTGGTAGCCAGTAGTGACATGGGTGTGTTCATCATCAGTGCACTTGAACTGCTACACTTTGCATGAAATACACATTTGACATGTCTGTAAGGATTCATCAAACAAAGCTGATATTTTCTTTCTAATCATTCATCACATGACAGGAGGCATTCTATTGACCCCCTGGACAGCAGGACAGACAATAGAGAAACTACCTAGCAAGAGCATAGCTGCATAGATGCACTCATTGAAATGCAACATCCCTACCTCTCCCACCAACTGTGGTCATATCAGCCTTTTCCAGCATCCTACACCATCACTTCACCATCACCATGCAGCTCCTACCTCCTGAGGCCTTTCTAACCTGTATCCACAACCAGGTGGGAGCAGCCCAGCAGGAGCTCCAAACCAAAGAAGTACAAAACCAATCTGCAGTGGTTAGTCACTCAAATGTTTACATAGCTCATTGACAGGAAATTTGGCAATTACTGGGAGAACTCTGATTATTTATCTATGTAAGCTTTCTTATTAATGGGCCAGTGTGAGATGCACCATGCACCACACATTTAGCTGGGCTTCTGCTCTTTTTCTTCAGCTAGCTGGCATATTTTGATTAGTTGGCACTGTGTGCGTTGAGCCCTCTGAAAATGTGAGCAGTGATAATTGTATAACTACATCAGCAAATTCCACATAAAAACTTGTYCTATGTAATTACGCCAGAGATGAGATTGTCTTTGGAGTCAAATTGTCGCTGATACCACCCCTGTGTGTTTTCCTTTCTAATTTGTGTGCGTTGCAATGCAACATCCTGAAAACCTCTGGCCCATAGGTGTGCTGTGCCCTATGCTGAATGTCCTTCTACATTATGACTGAGCTGAGGCTCAGAGTGAATCGTGGTTGTCATGGTGACTGAGTTAGGTCCTGTCCTGGTGGTTGTGGGGTGCTGGGTTCAGGGATAATATCCCCCAGACAGTTCACCTTGGGTCTGCCATAGGCCAATCGAGAGAGAGAGAGAGAGAGAGAGAGAGAGAGAGAGAGAGAGAGAGAGAGAGAGAGAGAGAGAGAGAGAGAGAGAGAGAGAGAGAGAGAGAGAAAGCGGGGAGCAGCAATGCATATGCAAGCTGGGTGAGCTGTCCTGTACTACAAGCTCAATATGGCTCCTGTGGGACAGAAAACCTCCTCTCTGTGGCAGGCCTGGTGAATTATGGATGCCTTCCTCCCTGCAGCAGACCCACACAGCATGGTGTTATGACTGTGACCAGCTTGATCTCTCTCTCCACCTCCTGAGTGGCGCAGCTGTTTAAGAGACTGCATCTCAGTGCTAAAGACATCACTAGAGACCCTGGTTCGATTCCAGGCTGTATCACAACCGGCTGTGATTGGGAGTCCCATAGGGCGATGACCAATTGGCCCAGCGTTGGCAGGGGTAGGCCGTCATTGTAAATAAGAATTTGTTCTTATTAACTGACTTGTCTAGTTAAATAAAGGTTTAAAAAATAAATAAAAAGGCCTCCCAGGTGGCACAGTGGTCTAGGGCACTGCATCGCAGCGCTAGCTGCACCACCAGAGACTCTGGGTTCGCACCCAGGCTCTGTCGCAGCTGACCAGGAGGTCCGTGGGGCGACGCACAATTGGCCTAGCATCGTCCGGGTTAGGGAGGGTTTGGCCGGTAGGGATATCCTTGTCTCATCGTGCACCTGTGGCGGGCYGGGCACAGTGCGCGCTAACCAAGGGRGCCAGGTGCAYGGTGTTTCCTCYGACACATTGGTGCGGCTGGCTTCCAGGTTGGAGGCGCGCTGTGTTAAGAAGCAGTGCAGCTTGGTTGGGTTGTGTTTCGGAGGACGCRTKGCTTTCGACCTTCGTCTCTCCCGAGCCCGTACGGGAGTTGTAGCGATGAGACAAGATAGTAATTACTAACAATTGGACACCACAAAATTGGGGAGAAAAGGGGGTCAAAAAAAATTTATAAATAAAAAAACACCTTACTAAACCTTCAGCCAAGCATTTCTGTATTCTGTGCAGATATTTGTATATGGACTGCTGCTACATGATAGGGATATCATAATATCTCCAAACATCCAGACCCATTCATTGAAATGAAGTGAAGGCTGTTAGCACCATGAAAGGGGGCCAGCAGATGTTAGTAATTTGCCTTCCTAATAGGGATATTACTTTAACGTACCATTACCCTAATTACAGATACTATTTAGAGCACGTTTAGATCACTTTTGTGCTCTTGTAACAGTTTAACTTTACGTCCGTCCCCTCGCACCGACCCGGGCTCGAACCAGGGACCCTCTGCACACATCAACAACAGTCACCCACGAAGCATCGTTACCCATCGCTCCACAAAAGCCACGGCCCTTGCAGAGCAAGGGGAACCACTACTTCAAGGTCTCAAAGCGAGTGACGTCACCGATTGAAACGCTATTAGCGCGCACCACCGCTAACTAGCTAGCCATTTCACATCGGTTACACTCTCATGCTAATTAGTACAATTCATTACAATATGATGCTAATACAGTACTATGAAATAATTAGCACACACAAAATTAGCAAGCATGCATGCACCCACAAACACTCATACACACATGTACACTCTAAGCATTCAGTAGCGCACACACACACACACACACAACCACACACACACACACACACACATAAATCACGAGTGACCAATCTTACATTTCTATCTTTCCTGGCCTCCGTGTGAAAAGAGGGCTCTAAATTGTTCTGACCTTAAAATATTGAAGGGAAAATAATATGCTTCAGGGACCACTTGTTCTCTGTGTAGCTTTTTTCTCTCTCTTACCCTCCTCTTAAATGTCAAATGTGCTTCTCACTTGCTGGTCTGCAACACAATACCACCATATATACCATCTCAATGTTTGGAATGATAATGGGGATGTGGTATACTGCTCATTGACATTCATGACGGGCCTAGGCCAGAGCGCCATCTAATTAAGACATTCACACAGCCTTCAGGGTAACTCAAGTAGAGTTTTATTCAGTGACTTGTATGAGACACAACTGTCAAGGGGAAATGGATGCTTCATAAACAACAGGCAAATGGAATTCTTTATGTCTCAGCAACCATGCTATCAAAAATACTTGATACTTTCCCCATCTTGCATCACAGTGCTGCACAGGAGATATCTGGGTTAGAAATAATCTTGGGAGAGAATGCCACCTTTCTCAGGGGATTAACCCTGGTTTCTAATACCATGGTGTCTGGCCTTACATCTATCTATGTTTTCGACAGTTTTCACCTTCAATTAATTCAGTGCCACCTTCCCACCTTTTGTCTGTGGTTACCCTTTCGAACCCAGTACTCAAATCCCAGCACTGGGGACATGATTCGAGAATATCCCCTGCTGTGCTTTCAACACATAATAAGGTCCTCTATTATGTTCCCCATAGAGCTCTCTCCTCCCCCATGTCCTCCTCACTCCTCACTCAGCTCCTCAGCATCCACCCACTGATGTCCTGCTGCTGTCCTGCTTGCTGCTGCTGTCCTGCTTGCTGCTGCTGCTGCCCTGCTTGCTGCTGCTGTCCTGCTTGCTGCTGCTGCTGCCCTGCTTGCTGCTGTCGCCTGCTTGCTGCTGCTGTCCCTACTGCTGCCCTGCTTTGCTGCTGCTGGTCTGCCTGTTACTTGCTGCCCTGCTGCTGCTCTGCCCTGCTTGCTGCTGCTGTCCTGCTTGCTGCTGCTGTCCTGCTTGGCTGCTGCTGCCCTGCTTGCTGCTGCTGTCCTACTGCTGCCCTGTTTGCTGCTGCTGCTGTTTTACTGCTGCTGCCCCTGCTTGCTGCTACTGCCGCTTGCTGCTGCTGTCCTGCTTGCTGCTGCTGCTGCTGCTTGCTGCTGCTGTCCTGCTTGCTGCTGCTGCCCTGTTTGCTGCTGCTGTCCTGTTTGCTGCTGCTGCCCGTTTTGCTGCTGCTGTCCTGTTTGCTGCTCGTGCCCTGTTTGCTGCTGCTGTTCCTGTTTGCTGCTGCTGTCCTGTTTGCTGCTGCTGCCTGCTTGCTGCTGCTGCCCTGTTTGCTGCTGCTGTCCTGCTTGCGTGCTGCCTGCTTTGCTGCTGCTGTCCTGCTTGGTACTGCTGCTGTCCTGCTTGCTGCTGCTGTCCTGCTTGCTGCTGCTGCTGTCCTGCTTGCTGCTACTGCCCTGCTTGCTGCTGCTGTCCTGCTTGCTGCTTGCTGCTGTCCTGCTTGCTACTGCTGTCCTGCTTGCTGCTACTGCCCTGCTTGCTGCTGCTGTCCTGCTTGCGTGCTGCTGCTGTCCTGCTTCGCTGCTGCTGTCCTGCTTGCTGCTGCTGTCCTGCTTGCTGCTGCTGCCTGCTTGCTGCTACTGCCCTGCTTGCTGCTGCTGTCCTGCTTGCTGCTGCTGCCTGCTTGCTGCCGCTGCCCTGCTTGCTGCCGCTGCCCTGCTTGCTGCCGCTTGTCTGCTTGCTGCCGCTGCCCTGCTCCAGTAGCCTTGTTGTTCTGTGCTCCGTGGGGGTGTCTGTCACTCCCTGACATCTTTCATAATTTCAAACTTTAGATTGTTAAAAGCTGATGTATGATGTCTACAGACCAATGGAAGAAACAACAAAAAATAAAAAAAAGAAGAAAACGCTAGTTAGAATGATAAAGGCATATGGATTTGGTTGATAAGTACTCATTTTAATGCACTCCCTGCAAAGCACTGTTGCCTGTCTTACATTCTAAAACCAAATAACATGTGTGTGCTGGGTTCAGGATAATATCCCCCAGACAGTTCACCTTGGGTCTGCCATAGGCCAATCGAGAGAGGAGAGATAGGGGAGGAGAGCAGATGAGGAGAGAGAGAGAGGAGAGAGAGAGGAGGGAGGGAAGTGGGAGGAGGGAGAGAGAGAGAGAGAGAGAGAGAGAGAGAAAACAAGGAATGGATGGTTCTTTACTAGATTCACCCAAGCATGGTGATGGCTTCCGGGCCTCTGGTAATTACAGGATTTGCATAACGGTGGCCTTGATGACATGCCATTGCTGTAATTGCTATCAGGAGGGAAACATGTTGTTAATTAATGCAACCCATTTAATGTGAATGATATACAGTAAACGAGGCTAGAGATGTCTAGAGGTATTCTCCTCCCCTTCCAGGTGTCATACCTCTGTGATTCCTGTGACTGACTCTCTTCGATAACAAACCCTAAGCATCTGTCAAGGATTTAACACATATATCTTAGAGAGGAGAGGTAGGCATAGTACTGTCTGTTATCAAAGAGACTCTTTACAGTTTATTTTTTTTCCTGGCAAATTATATGAATTCCTCTGATTCCTCTGAATCATTGGATATCAAAAGGAGAATGTCAAATTTAGCTGACATGGTTGGTCAGAGCTGTCTGGGCTGAGAGTCAAACTGTGGGTTTCATTTGAATTTCAACCTCATGTAACTGCATGTGATTTCAAGTGCACATTAGAAAGTATAATGTATTTGAACAAATCCAATCTTGTTCAGAGAAACAATAATATGAGTCAACTGAGTCAATTTTCTGCAGATAAGGAAATTATAGAACACTGTAGACTGCAGAGAGAAGCATGCATGCACGTATACGCACACTGACACACACGCACATGTAACAGAGTTCAGAACGTACCGTAAGCTCACTCCACAGCTAGCTTGAAATGTCGCGGATGGAACCTTTTTTGGGTGGCTCAAATCGTTGGAACGTTGTCAAGGAGGGCAGTAAYGTGTTTTAGCAAAGCAGAGGTCCCGAGTTCCAGCCAGGTATGAGTCGAATCAGAGGGAAGTGGTACTCGCTAAGCAAGCAACGAGATGTCGGGTACACACACACACACAATGCACCCTATTTTGAGATGACTCTCTGGTTGCTGTCACACCTTCATACAATATAGGTCACTATACAACTCAAACAGATTTACATCAGCATCATCTGTGAAGGTTTCATTGAAATATGATCCAACTTCCGTGTTCAGCATTATATTGTGGTACATCATTTTTCCATGAATCAGGTAAAAAATATACAGCAGTCATTAATGTGGCTGTAGGCAGCAGGCCAGTGGGGAGCATCTCTCAGCGCATGACAGGGGGTGCACAGGAATGGCATGATCACCAGGGGCACGAGCTAATGAACACACCACAGGAGCAATAACAATAACAAAAACAATGGGAGGGCACAACTACAGGACTCTAAACAGGGGAGAATAGGATTATGTATATTTGTGTGTGTGTGTGTGTGTGTGTGTGGGGGGGCGTGTACGTGCGTGTGTGAGAGTGTCTGTGTGTGTGTGCATACGTTTGTGTGCACACGTGTGTGTATGTGTTTGTGCCTCACTGCAAGGGCCGTATTCTGACCTTGACTTAATTCCCTAACAATTCCACCACCTTTACACACGAGGAAACCATGAATAAGCTCTAGTGAACCTACCAATTCCAAGTGGAAAAAGCATCTACTTAATTTTTTCCGATAGAAATAATACTATTTTCCATGCAATGTAATTTACAACTTGTTAAGAGCTATTGATAAGATCTAGGTAAATGAGTAATCTGTTTGGCTAAGGGAATTGTAAATATAAATGACACTTGTTTTAGATCTATTTTACTTTATAATCGCTGGAGACAAATGTGAAACCAGTCATATGGCAGCAAACAGGAGCATATCAACATATATACTTTCCAACAGTAAAGTTTATGAAATACTGTGCCTTTATGCAGATTTTAAATTGTATGGCTTTTTAACTTGCAKGGATGGGCACTCTCAAAAGTCTTCAATATAGGCTACCCCAAGTTCCTCTGTTTCCTATTTGTGTCATATTAAATATTAGCAGTAGGCCTAATAAACAAAAATATTCAACTGCCAATTTACTGTTAGATCCCTTCAGTTGGTATAGCTGACATTATCACTCATTGTTTTGTTCACCTTCATTTGCTTCCTCTGTAAACGGCGTTACATCCGTGTGGTTGTTGCTGAGGAATAGTGATACCGAATAACTACGCTATATCCTGCATCTATGTCTGCACATAACCATGGAACTGTAATGACAGGGGCTAAGTATTGCAAGCAAGTCAGGTTCAAATTGTTACAGCTTGGTCTGCTCTCTGTGCTCATAAGAGATCTTATAGTTAGCGTACATATCTGTTTTTCATATTATCAACTGTTACTAATGATGCTCAGCCAACAACCACTAATGATCC